>NW_011499880.1:1609479-1641973 GCF_000495115.2 Populus euphratica
ATTATTATTGTTGTTGTTATTATTATTATTGTTGTTGTTGTTATTGTTGTTTTATAATTTTTTTTTATAATTTGTACAATTAACCTCCTTGTGGTTCGACCCCGGTCTTGCCGGGTTATTTATTACTTCGACACTCCTGCACTTGGGAGAAGACATCAATCTTTTCGTCGTGTCATATATTATTCAAAGAAATTCCTTGCCATGCTTTATATATGTTTGTTGTGATTAATCATATTGTGATGAAATTGATATATGGTGAGCTTGAGGCCACTTTTGTGATGATAACATCATGATTTCATAACATTATTTCTTTTATAATTTATAGGTTTTAAAAATCAATACATATTAAATAAATCAACATATTTGTAACGACATATGTTAAAAGCTTTTAAATTCAAATAAGATGATGAATACCTATTTGTTGCGCGTGATGATCCAACTCCTTTTATATGAGCTTTTACTCTAACAATTTCTCTTGGATTCAACATGATTATTTTTTTTCATATTATTAGTCTATTAATAATCCTTGTATGCCTAATTTAGGGCACACATAAAGAAAATATTCAATCTAATCCAACTCATAAAACTCATTTAATTTCCAAATCCATTTTATTATTTTCTCATGTTAATTTTATTCTCCTATAATTTATTCCATTCGTACATACTTTAAAATGTGCATTAAATCACCCTTACGCTATCATTCATAATACAATTTTTCAAAAATATATATACTTAATCATAAAAAAAAAACACAATTCTTTCATAATTTTTCATACATTTCCAGTCATAATCAACACCACCACACATATTAAATATATACCATTTACAACAACTAAGCACTTTATCATTAAAATCTTTCATTAACCAATCCAAAAACACATCTTTTTATAAGAAAAATCCTCCCCTGCTTTATATTGTATTTGGCTAAAACTAAAGATCAGAAAAAAGTTAAGATTTTCTTTAAATTCTCACTTGACCCATTGTTTATAAATGATCATTTACACACTCCAAAGATTAAATCATTATTTTTAACATCATCAACCCTTAATTTATAATTACACAACACTAATACAAACTATACAAATTAATCCTAAGCAAATACATAATTTAATCATTGCAACAATATATATTATCTCTAGGTTAAAAGTTTGTAAGACACAAAATGAAAGAAAAACTCAATTTCTTCACTTCTTTCTTCCTCCCGCTTCATGTTTCCAGACTTTCCTTGCAAGCTCCAATCCTTGAAAAATCACTTGCTCAAGAGTTTTTTTTTTTAATTAAGTGCTTAGTGTGTTTAATTCTTAAACCCTTTTAGATTTTCCCTTAATTTCTAGGCTTTTTTGGTCTAATACTTTCTAAGTTTTTCTTAAGAATTCCTTCCTTTTTTTTCTTTTTTTTTCTAATGGTCGGCCAAACACACACACAAAATAAATTAAATAATTCCTATTTTTTCCTTCCTTCATATCATTTTATATTTACAGGTAAAAATACTCAGCTTCCAACGTCTGTTTATACCAAATTAAAGTTAGGTTATTTCAATTTTTTTAAAATTACATGTCAGCACTTTCCTTTCCTCTTACATCATTTCTATTTAGTTTTTATTCATTTTTTTAGATTTTTTATTTTTCAATCACTTTTTATATTTTTATTTTAAAATTGCCACATAAGTATTTTACTTCAAATTTTCAAAATCCATTATCATCCCCTAACTCATCCCCTAACTGTAACTATTCAATTTACTTGCTTAACATAATTTCTACTTCATTATCCTTGTATATTTTACTAGGGGGTTTATACTTAGGGTCAAAAGATTATATAGCTTTAACAAAATACTTTTGCAAATGTTTTTAGTTTTTCTATGTTAGTAACCTAAACCTACTTTGTTAAATACACATCTTTAGCTTGAAAACATAGTTTCTATAATTTTAGAGTTTTATATGGATTTAGCTAAGGTAAGGTTATGTTCTGGTTGTTTACCTTTTTTAAAAAAAAAAAATTTCCACTCTCAAGTTTATTCATCTTATCATTTAAGAATTTTTTTCCACTCTCAAGTTTATTCATCTTATCACTATCATCAATCATAATACAAGTTTTCTTTTTCAAAGTTTCTTTTTTTATAAGTAAACATGTATAGGTTTTTTTTTCAATGTGCTATATTTTGAATCTAATTTCTTAAATTCATCATATAAGGATTCAAGTGCATCATGCAATTCATCATACATAGGGCCACATTCATCATCCAAAGATTGTATCTCATTTTCACTTTTAATTGCAATAAAGCATCTATTCGGTACATGTTTTTCTCCATCGCTTGAGCTTACGTTTGAATCATCACTCTAAGTAACCTTCATTGTTTTTTTTCTAATGACAACTTTTCTTATTTTGAAAAAATAAACAATCTACTTTGATGTGTCTTGTTTTGATATGTTTGTAGCATCTTAAGACTTTCTTGCTTGATTCTTCGTTGTCTACATCTTTTTTGAAGTTCGAGAATCTTTAATTCCCTTGCTTTTTACTTAGAAAATTTTGGAATTGTTTTGTAATTAAGACAATATCCTCTTCAATGTCTTCATGATCTTTATCATCACCATTATCTTCAATATGATAAACGATTTTGAATACTAAATTCTTTTTTGGCTTTTTTTCTTGTTCTTGTTTCTCCATGGTAATTTCATGAGACATCAAAAAACCAATGAGTTCCTCTAATAAAAATTTTGTGAGATCCTTGGCTTTTCAAATTGCCATTACTTTTGCTTCCTAGGTCTTTGGTAGGGACCTAAAACTTTTGCACACAATTTCCACATTAGTATAAGTCTTAGCATGTGCATCCAAACTATTAGTTATGGTAATCATTCTAGTAAACATGCTAGTTATGCATTCACTAAAAATAAATTTAAACAATTCATACTGATGATCTAATATGTTGATTTTAGATTCTTTAACTTGGTTAGTTCTTTCATGAGTTACTTGTAAAACATACAATACATTTCTAGCATTTTTGCATGATGTAATTATATTAAATCCACTTTCACTTAATGCATAATATAGAGTGTTCATAGTTTTAATATTCATATAAATCAATTTTTTATCATTATTCATATATATTCACTTCTACCTTTAGGAATCTCAATACCATTTTCAACTGTAATAGGTATATGAGGTCCATTCTTTGGATAGCCATAAACAATAATCAATATATTAAAGATAAATAATTATTTTAGCTTTCTAATATGTATAATCATTACCATAAAAAAAAAAGATAATCTAGATATGGATAATCCTTTATTTTAGATATCATAATTGGTAGTTGTCATTATATTCAAAGTCTAAGCAAACTTCATGTATGAGAACTAAGCTTTGATATCAAATATTGTTCAAAGACTAAGACAACTTTATCACCTAAGAGAGGGTGAATTGGGTGTACATTAATGTTAACAAATAAAACAAATTACTTCAAGTTAACACAATAACCAACAATATAATTAAAGTATTTAAAGAAAAGAGATAATGAAAGAAAATATACAAACTCATTTTTAACGTGGTTCGGCAAACCTACATCCATACCTCCAATATCAAATTGTACTTGAGTATTATATTTCTTTATTTGTTCAAGTTTAAAAGTATAATAACCACTTAATAAAACCACACCAAGCTTTTTAAACCACTTGAAAATATTCCCTCTTTAAGATTTTTTCCATTTAAAGATATGTTTTCCTTAAGATTTCTTCTTTGGTGAAATCACCTCACCAATACAAAAAAAAAATTTACATAACTTTACAAAGTGATTTTATTCTCACAACTAACTCTCTCACTAGAGTGAACAATACAATTGAAAGCTTTAATATCTTTATATCTCACAAGATAACATTTAATGAAGTATTAAATTCTTCAAAGGCATAGACATTAATACAACGTTAAAGTCATAGTCATTTTAGACAATTAACATCACAACACGAAGTTAACGCTATATAGTAGAATCACTAGATTATTTACCTATATTATACCGCAGGTCGAATTAAATGTTTTTTAAAAGTTCAAAAAAAAATATCCAAGAATTGCTAATATGTCTTGAAGAAGGAAAACATGTAGAGATTAATCCAATATGACATGGTCAACTTGACAAGTCTAAAAGCAACTTGAACAACAACAAAAAAATATAGTTTGACTTGAAAAAATTTCAAAACGATAAAATATTAAGATAACAACATATTGGATCGATCTAGTTCAATCTAGGTTAACATGTAAAATTCATTACTTAAGTTATAAGATTATGATGAACTCATAAAAAGCAAATAAAAAATATATTGAAGCTCAATTCTCAATCAACATAATGTTAAATAATAAAATTAAAAAAAAAACAAAAAAAAAACTTTGTAAACCAATCAAACATGGATTAGAAGACCAAAATAACCCAATATAAAATAAATAAAAATAAATTATAAAGCTCAATTCTCAATTATTCAAACATTAAAAGATAAAATAAAAAAGGATAAAATTAATTCTTCTTAATAGATATTATATTCTAGAACACTATTGTTATAAAGTTTTTTTCCCCAACAATAGCACAGTGGGGAAATTTTTTTTCTCAAAGTAATATCATTAAAAAAATAATTCTTAAATTAGTATGCAACTAGAGACATGCAGATAACACAAGTATGTCTCACACATGATTTTATTTGTCTAGCGCATGTGATATATGCATTAACATATCAAAACTTCTTTTTTTTTGTTAGGTGCATGTTCTATATGCACTAAACACAAGAGGTTTTTGTATCTAATTTTGTTAGGTGCATGTTCTATATACACTAAACACAAGAGGTTTTTGTATCTAATGCTTGTTGCTCGAGCGCCAATACATAATTTTTGTGTTTGGTACGTGTGGCTCACACACCAACAAGTGAGGATGCCACCACTTTTAGACTATGCATATGTGTCATCTCTAACTCCAAATTTAGATTTCCTTGGTGTTGATTGAATATCCATCCCATTAATATATTTCTAATGTTACTAGGATATTTTTACCACCGTTATATTGTGTCTTCTCTATCTCATTATTTTTTTTTTCATTTTCTTTTCTCCTTTTTAATTTGGTTATCAATCTATTTTTTTTTCTTCCTTCTCTATCTACTTTATTTAATCCTTAGTTCTTACATTTAGTTAATTTCAATTGTACTATTATGAAAATCTCCCTAAAAAATAATAGAATAATATTCTTAAAAAACATAATTATTTTTTTTTGCCTAGATTCAATAAAAATAAGTTTTTTTCCCGCAAAATAATAATAAATTAAAGTTAATCAAATATAAAAATTGTACAAACAAATACACTTTCCGTAGAAAAGAAAAGGAATTGATCAAACCATAAATATAATTTATGATGTCATAGTCCAAACAATGTTTTATAAAAATTTTAAAAAATATTTTTTATGAATTTAAATTATTATGATATATTAATATAAAAAATAATTTAAAAAATATAAATATACTATTTTAATTTATTTCCAAAACATTATTACAATACTTGACATATGAAAGAGTGCTCGTCGAAGAAAAAATGTGGGTACAGTACAGTACAGGTTATGCAATGAATAATAATAAAGCAAGGTACAAACAAACAATGCAACTACCATTAACGGAAACAAACTCCTCCACTTCCACGCTTTCTTCTTACTCTTTCTTTCAAACTTAAACTTCATTCTCGTACACTTTTTCCAGTTCTAAATTCTTAGAAACCTCAAAAAAATAAAAATAAAATCTCCCTGTTCTCTGTCTGTGCCAGCCATGATCTTCCTTTTTTTCTTTCTTTTATAACCAAAACAAACATTCTACTAATAATTATCTCAAACTCAGAGAATGCCTTCTTCTCCTAAATTCTTTCACTCCCGCATTTCACAACCCTTTAATCCTAGCAGATCAACGCCTCTGATTCTCACTTTCCTTTTAATCGGAATCTCCGGCTTCATCTTCGGCTTCACTTCCTTTCTTACCTCCTCCCACAACTACCGTTGCTCCAATAACTCCCCGCCGCGATCGGTCCGTGTCGTCTGGGAAACCAGCAACAATAGAAATGATAATGGCGGTGGGAACGCTGTCGTTTTGGATGGTGAGGACAGGAAAGAGAGGCATAAGGTTATGGGGTTTGTTGGGATTCAAACTGGGTTCGAGTCATCGGGTCGGAGGCGGTCTTTGAGGAACACTTGGATGCCGTCCGATCGACAGGGACTTCAACGGTATCGAACAATTCTCTTTCTTTCTTAAAAAAGAAAAGGTTTGACATTTTAGCTAGTTATCGCTTGAATCTTGTTAGGTTCATTTGCTTGTAGATTTAGAAATGAGATCTTCAGTTCTTGGTTTTCTTGTTTCATGAATTAGGATTATTTTTTTTACTTTTTTTAATTCATTGATAGAAAACAAAGTTTTTTCTTTTTTTAATTCATTGATAGAAAACAAAGAACTCTAAAAGAAAGAAACAATGCTGATATGCTGCTCATCTTCTATAAATTTTAGCATCCAACAACAAGAGATCTCAAGATCTAAATTTCAAGCTAAACAATTGAGGATTTGATGCTTTTTCATTAAGGAATGTGCATTTGGGGATATAATTTGTCCATTTTTTAGGAGAATAAAATCAAAAAGAGGTGTGAATGTGATCTTGAACAGCAATCTGTACATCATAGTCTTGTTGGATGGTTTATATTATATAATATACTGTTGCTATTGCTGAGCTCTTGATGTACTTCCTGTCAAAAACTGTGCAATATGGTTTCTTTTTTAACAGATTCTGGTTGTCCATGGTTTTGAAAATTGCTGAAAACTACTAACTTGTAGAAGGCCTTTTCTTCCCATCGTATTGCGTATTGCGGTAATTTATAGATTAATTGGCTTGCAGGTTGGAAGAATCTACTGGTTTGGCTTTCAGGTTTATTATTGGTAGAACTAATGATAAATCAAAGATGGCACAGCTCAGAAAGGAGATTGCAGAATATGATGATTTCTTGCTAGTAGATATAGAGGAACAGTATAGTAAGCTCCCATATAAAACGTTAGTGCTGATGATGAACTGCATAGTTTTCTTTTGTTTTTTCCCCCATCAAGTTTATTATTGGATGGCTGTACTCATCTGGGTTTTTTGCAGGTTAGCATTCTTTAAAGCTGCCTATGCACTTTTTGACTCCGAGTTTTATGTCAAAGCTGATGATGATATTTATCTGAGGCCAGGTGGGTAAAATGTGAAATTTTTGGTGTTTGATATTATTCAGTAGCATTATTTGGGGAATCAACTTTGGTAGTACAGTTCCATGTAAATCACATTTTTGTATTTTAATATATTTTCAGATCGTCTTTCGACTCTTTTGGCAAAAGAGCGTACTCATTCTCAAACTTACCTTGGATGCATGAAAAAGGGACCAGTTTTCACTGATCCAAAGCTCAAATGGTAAGTTCATTTTCCATTTTTGTTTTGCAATGGATATTCATAAACAATACAATTTGTACATCAATCACACTACCTTTTTTTTATTAGGTGGTTTGAATCTTGTTCTTACTAGATTTAGCATTTTATACTTAAAAGTTGACCTAAAGTTATGTTACTGAAGTAATACCATAGCAGAAAATGTTTACTAATCCAAGGCAATGCTGCTGTTCATGGTGCTGTTGTTGTGAAAAGTTTGTTCTTGTATTTTTGACTTAGTTAACTAGAATCTCACATCATGATTTGATGTTCTGTAGCGTTAGGATTTAATGTTTATAGGGTTTTGGAGACTAAGTGAAATCCCCAATCATCCAGCTTTATTTAATTCCCTATTTTGTAAATTTAGTACCATAATCATACACAAATTTTAATCCACTTCAAAGTCATCCTTTTTAAATGAACTATTTGGAAGCATTATAGGGGTGTCATGCATAATGCCTACTTCTATTGGAGATGTTGGTTTATCCAAAAAGTATTGGATAAGGACTTTTGGGCTTGATAATCTCGAAAAGTAGTATCCCAAATTGCGGTTAGCCATGACCTTTTCAGTAATCTTATAATCTCTGTTTCTGCAGGTATGAACCATTATCCTATTTGCTTGGTAAGGAGTACTTTTACCATGCATATGGTCCGATATATGCTCTCTCTGTAGATGTTGTTGCAAGTTTAGTTGTACTCAGAAACAACAGGTGAGTTGCTTGTTACCTTCGTCAGGACATGCCCTTAAGTGTTTGGCCAGCATTTAATAGCTTGTCTAAATATGATGTACAATAATGATTATTCAAGTTAAAATTTAAGGGCATGGAGCTGATAGTGCAACTCTCCTATGCCTTTCAAGAGCTGCTGGCTTTTTCACCATTTAGGAAAAATGCTCTTGCTTTTTCTTAAAAAAGAAAAAAGAAAAATAGTGTTTCCTCTCTTTGTTTGGATGATGCATACAACATTTGAATTATCTTGTGTTATTTTGGCACAACAGAGGCTGGAGGTGGCATAGGGGGTCCCTTGCAACCCCTGCCAGAAAATATTTCTATGTATAATGTTATAGTATATGTAAAGTATGCCATCCTTTACCACTTGCATTTCATTTCCTTCCCAACATAAAGCACTTGCACATTCCAAAGGAAAAAAAAATCAAACCAAGAAATCAAACAAACGAATGATCTGTGATGATATTATGCATTTTCAAGTGGCTTAGGCTTTTGCTAAAGTGATGTTGTTTAATTGTGGTTGCCTGCCTCATTATATTATAGGTGGAAGGCTTCATTTGACCTAGGTTGATAACCAATATGTTGGGGCATGCAAGCAAATCCTTCCATGGGAATCGTTGAAATATAGCACAAAATATACTTTCTGAACTTGTTTGTTTTGACGAGCTATACCTTCTTAACTGTAGTCCTTGTCAATTCTAGTTTCTTTAAGTTGTATAAACATCACCAATTTTATGTGTGTGTGTGTAAACAATGAAAATGTATTCTCTCTACAAACCAAAATTCCTTTGTTTTCACATTTTCTTGACACAAGATGACTCTCCATTTCCCATCTTTTAATTATATGTTGATAAAAAAAAATCAAATAATTTGGTCTATTGGAATTGAAAATTTTTTTTCTGAAGAAGAAATATTAATTATGATTTATCGCAATTTAAGAATTTTAATCATTGACCATAATTTTTTTAATTTTATTATATCATGGGTTTAATTTTAATGTAGACCTCTTTAGTCACTAGAACACTTTACATAATCTGGATAGAAACTGGTTTAGTTCCATGAAAACACATCGACTGTAACTGTAATATAAAAGTCTTGTGAAATGTACATTTTCTTATGCATAAAGTTTTGTCACAATTTATTTTTCAAATTAGTTTTATTTCACAATTTTAATATTTTAAAATTTTCAGTTGCTTATTAATTTATTATAAATTTGCTTTGGCTCTGCTCCGGTTTTGGTCAAGAACCTGTCGACCTTGAATGTTTGCATCCAAAAGCAAGTTGACATTTTATTTAATATTTTGCGTAGTAGAGAATATAAGTATGCACTGCACTTAAGATAGCAGTACAATTCTCTGAGGTTGACTCTTGCCAAATTGCAACAAAGCAACAGAATGGGGCTCGTGTTGTTTGGTAAACTATCATTTTTCAACTGATCAAGTTAAAGCCATCCATTTAGCACCAAATACTCTCAACTTGTGTTTAACTATTTAATTTGAGTTTGTGATGGAGGGGAGCTTGAGGCGATAGTGTTAATCTCAAAGTTGGGCTTGTGCACCATAACCCCAAAACATGAAGTGTCAGGCATATAGAGAGAATACTTTGCTTGTTTCTCCTCTCCCTCACTGAAGCACACATGCAGTCCACACTATTACGTGCTCAAATTTAAATTTGTGAGCTTTCTTCACTGCATAAAAATGTTCTTTGCTTTTAATCTCTGTAATTGTCATACATGTTTTTTGACAAAATCTTCATAGCAGTCAAGTGGTTTCATGTCAAAGAACCATCGGGTTGATTTTTTATTATTTATTAAGTAGCTGATAAGATGTTTTTCACTTCAAATAAACTGCATGATCAATCAAACTGACACAATGAAACCCAATGCCCAAGTCAACCAAGAAAAAGTTTTGTTGGATTTTATACTAACAAGCCTTTTTTGGTTGATTTTACCATGCCCATTACCTATTGAAGCATGATTGGGACTTGCCTTGGTTCTGATTTGAAATAGCAAGAACATACCATGAGTGGTCCCCCTGCTTGCTTGTTGTACAGATAAGATCATGAAATACCACATTATATTTGGAAATTTTCAGTAGACAATCATAATATGTATGCTGAGGAACTTCTAGACTCTTAGAATCTCAATTTAGGTTGGAGACGATCACTTCATTCCATGTAACACTTCCTGTTTTCTTGAATTATCAGCTTTCGGATGTTCAGCAATGAGGATGTTACAATTGGTGCATGGATGCTGGCAATGAATGTCAATCACGAGGATAACAGAGCGTTATGCTCACCAGAGTGTACACCATCATCAATTGCAGTATGGGACATTCCCAAGTGTTCAGGTTGGTATCTTTATCAGCCATATAGAAAATAGAATCAAAATGAACAATATCAGTTCAACTTCTGCTGTTAGTTTACAGACATGAGCATATACACGGGTGATTTTGATTCATTTCTGATGCAAGAAAAAGTTGCCTTGCTTCAGACGTTTGTGCAGAACTTTTAAATCATTTTTTGGAACTGCATCATTTGATTTCTCACAAGACTTCGCGTTGAATATTTTTCATCAAATTGTGAACAAATATGGTGATCTGATGACACAATTATTAATTATTATACAGGTCTCTGTAATCCAGAAGCCAGATTGTTAGAACTCCATCAACAGGAGAGCTGCTCAAAGAGTCCAACTATGGAACCAGATGATTAGCTTCTCGGTTATCCTTTTCTTCCGAAGGCATTAGACTGGAGAGGGATTTATGAATTTTGCCTACACAATGAAGGTTATTTTTTTATTCTTTCTTGTAATTTGCAATTTTTTTCCAGTGATGTAGATCAAGAGAACAAAGTTTTATACATCTTCAGGAAATGAGAGTTACTGAGAATGATTAACCCTGTAAACTTCCATTGTTGGATATACAATCCCATAAATTTGTTTTGCCATCAGTGAATGACCATGTCATAAACACAGTAAAGCGTGAGTACTAGGTTGTGTGTGCACTCATCTGCACGCCAGATTCTTACATTCATGCATTATGATGCAGACCAAATAGCTTTTGTAGCATTCAAATTAGTTTTTTGGCCCTGCATTTAGAGGTCAATAGTTGGCTCATTTTCTTGAAAAGAGACCTCCTAGAAATAAATAGCCTTGAATGCTATTCTGGAAAACGACCTCAGAATTGTTTCTTAAATTCTTCCCCATCCACCTATTTTACATCTGCACTCCATTTAGGATAGGACAGCCCAACTGCTGAGAGGCTGGCACCTGAAGTGGGCATTTGGCCAGCTGTTGACCCATGAGAACCACTTGAGTGTGTGCAGGGTGTGCATTGCAAAATATTTTTTAAAATGATTTTTTAATTAAAAATATATTAAAATAATATATTTTTTAATTTTTTATATCAACACATCAAAATCATTAAAAATAATCTGAAAAATTATTGATTTTGATAATTTTTACTATAAAAAACAATTTAAAAACAAACATTCCTAATGGTTTGTCTTAACATTTATCTAGTCGGAAGACATAACAAATTTTCAAGCATTTCTTTCTTTCTTTGTTTTTCTTTCTTAATTTTGTTCCAAGAGAAGTTTAACTTTCATGTATTTTAAGTTTATTATAAATAAAATTAAAAGAGATGGGAAATTTATTGTTCCCTAAGTCACAATACAGGATGGGAACACTTAATTCCCCATCCATCCTTTTATACGCATGAAAAAAATAAAAAAAACATTTTGCCTTGAGGGCATGATTGTCTTTTTAATAAGAACATTTTAACATTTTAAATTGACAGAGGGCAAGACGGGTATTTATCTTTAAAATTCCACTGCAAATTACTATAAATATTCTTAAGATTAATGCATTGTTTGATATCATATAGAAATAGATTTATATTTTTACTTATAAAGTACACAATCAAGTTACCAATCTAGTCTTATTAAAAAAAGGAGGGGTATTTGTGTCTTATTTTTTATATAAACATGGTAAAAATATATTTTTGCTAAGTATACATTAGCGGGTCAACAACTTTGTTGTTTTTTTTTTTTTTTTTTTTAATTTTATATTAAGTTTATTCCGACACAGATTTATATTTTTACTTATAAAGTACACAATCAAGTTACCAATCTAGTCTTATTAAAAAAAGGAGGGGTATTTGTGTCTTATTTTTTATATAAACATGGTAAAAATATATTTTTGCTAAGTATACATTAGCGGGTCAACAACTTTGTTGTTTTTTTTTTTTTTCTTTTAACTATATATGTAGTTGATTCCGACAACCAAAAATATTATTCTACAGCATCATTAGATTTGTCTTGGTTTTTTTTTTTATGTTGAGGTGACACGTGTAAAAAATAGAAATTTGGTTTGGCTTGAGTGGACTTTTTTTTTCCTACTTTCTTTCGATTCTTGCACTATGCCATGTAATTTTTCAATTAAGCCCCTTAACTTTTCTTTATTTTTAATTTTATCCCTAATTTTTTAATTGATATTTATTTTATTTCAAATAACTTATGAAAATCAAAATTTGCTTTAATTTCTTTATTTTTTTTACTTCTCTTTGTTTAATATATATTATGTAAAAAAAGGTTTTGATTGGAATTGTATTAGTTAGTTACTATTGATAAATAGTTGTATCAATATCAAATATATTAAAATAAAATTGATTTTTTAAAATGGTTTTTTTTTCCATTGGAGTATATATATACAAAAATGCTATATTTACACTATTTCAAAAATTATATTACTAATTTAGCTTTTGGAAATAGCTTCTCGCCTGACCACATGAATTATTTCCCTTTGCTGTCTTTAGAGTGTTGTGTTTCAATCTCCTCTCCTATGCGCCAGCCCTTAACCTCATGATCCATTTCCATGTGCTCAAGTCTATTCACTCAATACTTTACAGAGAAGTGTTTGCCATGTGATACTGCGAGATGCCCCGTTGCTTTCTGCAATTCTTTTTTCTTTTTCTGTTTTTGTCTGCCTAATTCAGAGTCTAACTAAACGATGGATATTCATGAACATCATTAGAAAACGAAAACAACGTTCACTGAAAATTCTTGGTGGTGGACATATGAGATGTCAATTATACAAAAGCACCCATTTTTGTTAGCTTCTTCCCGCCCTGGAGCACAGCTACAAGCACCATGTGAGTGCTTATTTGCTTCCCATATCTCATCCATTTTGTTAGGTTTCATCAAATGCGTGCCCATGTGTTAGGAGCCCATAATTGCTTCCCATTTACTTTTGCATCCATGAATGATGTTTGCCTTGATAAGCCAAGAATGGATGTGGTTTAGTTATAGAATTATGCTGCCTGGTCCCATCTATTTGGTATTGTAGTGCAAACTGCTTTTTAAAAAGTATTTTTGGATTAAAAACACAATCTCAAATGAGAGTTTAATCTTCTATACGGCATAATCCTCTATCTCTCTCACTGAGAAGCTCTTGGATTTGTTACTAGATTAATGTCAATATGGATTTGTTATACAATGTGATAAAGATTTTGTACTTTTTGCACAGAAATATCAGAGAGGTTTACCATTGAAGGCCAGCTCCATTTTATATTATTTTTGAATCACTTGGCTAGACAAATCTTGCCTCAACTTTTCTTATTGCTGCGTTTGCTTCACATGGCTGGCTCATTTATCATTTTCATCAATATGTTGCTCAATAATTTATAATAAAATAGGCATCATTGACAGGAAAATCCATATGCTGCTATTCAAGTAATTGTTTCCACCGAACCCAGAATTAAGAAGTGATCATGGCATTGTCAAGGAGAAAAAACAATACCTACTGAGTTGCCTTCAAGCTATGTGAATCTTTAAGTCCCATCCTTCTTTTCTGATGGGATATGAGTTACATGTAAATTTGATAGAAAGTGAGAGTACTCTCTCATGACAAATCTCTTTCTGATGTGAAGTGGGGAGGATCAGCTGCTCCCACTTGAGTGATTTTAAAGTTATTATCCAAAGTGAACATCACCTTCCAACGTAAGAATTCTCAGATTAAGTCACAAGCCTTAGAATCAATACTGATTTAGGTATCGGAAGAGTGTAGTTGAAGTGAAGCCTTAACAGACAGAGCAATTAAGGTAATGATAACACAGTGATATGGAAATGATTCATCGAGCAGCAAGGGGAGGGAAGAGGAGTGCCACTGAAGGGAATTTGTGATAGTAGAGGCTTATGAATGATGGGGCATTTGATTGGGCCATAAAACTACAATCGTGCCCGTGTTCTCCTGAGAATCAAGCGTATCTTTAATGATGATGATTCACAAAAAAATATTTTCAATTAAAATTAATTTATAAAAATATATGTTTAGTTAAAATAAAATTGAATAAAAAAATTTAATATATTTAATTAAAATTATTTTCCATAACTTTCTAAGTAGTTAAAAAAAAATTGAATAAAAAAAAATTAATATATTAAATTAAAATTATTTTCCATAACTTTCTAAGCATGTAATAATATCAAGTAAAATATTATTAGAAATAAAATTAAAATTGTAAATAAATTCTATAAATATTATCTTATTATAAAATCTTCTTCTAATATAAATATATAATATCATTAAATAATATTAATACTAGTTTTTTAAATAAAACACAATATCTAAAAAAATTTATTTATAAAAATTTGTTAATTTTTTTTATTTTATTTCATCAGAACCAATCTAATACATTAGATTGGAGTTGGAACCCATCTCTATACGGTAAAGGCCCAATCAACTATTCACATGAATAATAATAGATCAGCTGAATTAATTTATGAAAATCAACTATTCACATGAATAATAGATCAGCTGAATTAATTTATGAACAGTAAAGCAGAAGCATAAAAATCCCACTAAAACAAAACTTAGTTTTTAAGTTAACCAAATATTAATATTTGATACTAACTGTGACCCTCAGTTATAATTTCAATACCACACAGACACTTGGATTGACTTAGATCTCGTCAGTGCAATATTAAATGCTGTCTAAATAGTTTTGAACTAGCTTTACGCCCCGCCAATGGCACTAGAAAAGCTCAAGGATGCAAGTCTTGCAGTAAACTGTGCAAGGCAAACATTATAACACCTACCTTGTTTCCTTTACAGTTGACATTGATAGAATTTCTAGTTTTACCAGCCAAAATTAACTCTATTTGGGTAACATCATGTACCTTGAATAGTTTGATTTCATCTGCTATCTCATAAGATATGAATAAATCGGGGTGCTGGTTATATATTCTTCATTTTGAACAATTCATGGAGGATTCAAATCAAGGAAAAGAATGACAAGATATTTGGTTCGATGTCTCTGCTTAAAGTAACCAGAGGAATTTCCTCACTGAATTCTTGTCATGTTAATCATCCTCGAATGATCAAATAGGAAATGACAAAGAAATTACTAGCTGCACTTCACACTAAATACAAAATACAATAATTCTGCAAGCATACACCCACGAGAAAGAGGACAAGAAATATAATTGTGTTTTCTTTCCTGGCCAAGTGGGCATCATGTGCCTCATCATTCCCCTATTCCCTTTATTATTATTTTTATTTATTAATATCAGTATTTGAACTAATTTGTATATACTTCAACTAATTTTATACATTTGAACTAATTTTGTATATACTTCAACTAATTTTATTAGTTTAAAGTTAATAACTATATAAATCTACTAATAATTCTTAAATTTATGATATTTAAAGATGAGCAAAACTAAAATCTAAGTAGATGAGTTACAATGCTCGAAATTAATTCATTGTACGAGGGGAGGGAGAGGGAAAAGAAGAGGATGACAGAATATTGAATGTTTCCTTGGATTCTGATTTCTTGCATCTCACTGCACTTATCAGTGATTTTTCTGCACTAAGGCCAAGTTTTCATATGAGATTTAACCGGATGTTTCTTCCTTGGAAGGGATCTCTCTGATGTTTAGAGACAACTACTTGAGAATAAAGTAAATCTTCAAAGAATGTAAGAAAATCCCATCAATAAAAAGACAATTACAGAGCCAAACGGGCTCGAGGACAAAACAACAGGCTCCTCGTCCCTTTGTATTGCCATGATCAAGTCTTACTCCCTCTTCCTCCAAGGAGGAATCCAATGTGACCTTCGATAGGATATCTCTGTGACATTTTACGGACCAACAAAGAAGGTAAACTATCAAATATCAATAAAAGCAGCTACTTTTTATTTCTTAGACATGTCACCGGGGCATAAGCTTGATAATATCATGATGAACCTCCTCTTCTTATAATAGGATCATGACCCGGAAGAGAAAGGGGACCAGGGTATGATAGCTAGCTGAATATATGATAAATCGGCATGTCCTTGGGCGCCTTGTGGGACATGAAAGCCCAAAGGGACGGGGTCTTGCCTTCCTTGTGAAACATAGCAAAGCAAACAACGTATCTACCAGCCAACTGACCCTCCGGTGATCAAATGGAACTGCAGCACATGATTATTGGTGGCTGAAAATTACCTTAAAATCCGTACTCTTTTGCCTGCCATTTGAGGTTCCTCACTAACCAGACATTCCAAGTAATGTCATCCTCTCTTCTTTAGGTCACATGGCGTACTAATTGCTTCATCCTGGAAATTGCCAGATTCCAAGTGCTATAATTCAAGTCATGTTAAGTCACTGCTATCCATCTACTGGCACTTGATAACAACAATGATCACGAAGAAAAAAATGGATACTTCCCATTCTATCTCTAATCTGTTGTTTCAGGCTCATCAGTTCTACTTTTCTTTTCTTTTTTTAACTCAAGAAATTTGGCATAACAAGGTTCAACTTTTCTGGGTTTAATATTGTATACAGTAAGAACAGGAGAAGCAAGGAAACATCAATAAAGAAATCATGTTAATTTTGACCTCAATCTGCTCTGCTGAGGACAAAATTTACAGCATGCGAGACTAGGTTGGCTAACGAGGAATACAGTGTTTCTGAATGAATTTCAACCTCTTTTTATAATTTGAATTTAAAAAAATTAATTTTTTAAATTTTTTATATCATTTTTATACGTTGTTGTTAAAATTAAATTTTAAAAAATAAAAAATTATTATTTTAATATTTTCTAAATAAAAAATACTTTAAAAACTATTATTACCGCGTAGTTGGAATTCTCTCCGACCTTTCTTTATGGATACCCCAGCAAAAATAAAACTACAATTTAATAATGTAGTCCGTACTCTTACACAAACTGAGGATCCAAAGTTCGAGACATTCTACTGGAAAATGGGGGGGGGGGGGGGGGGAATTATATTATAGCCAATATTTATTTATATGCTATATATTGGGCTTTGTTTTGTTATTAATTCGTGGGCACGTAAGGATCTGATATCTCATCTAAATTCGATTTTTTAAAAAATTATTATTGGTAATATAAAAGAATATTATTAGGAATAAAATTTATCTATTATTCAGTAATTAATCTCTTGATTCTGATAATTTAATTAATTTTTTTAGTTAAAATAAGTGGTAACTGATATTTAATATCTGGTAAATCAAAATGACTAAAAGCTAGTACTTGCAAAAATTCTTATTTTTATATTTTGAAACTCCTAAATACTTAAGTAAATATTCTTTTTATAGAGAGACAATGTAATGATATTTTAAAAAGATAAATTTTAAAAATATATAATTATATATGCTAAAAATATATAGAATAAAGAGATTATAAACCTAAATCTTAAAGGATATGTGAGGTATTTATAACTTATAAATTTTTTTTTTATGAAGACGAGGAGTTAAAATGTTATTTTATTCTGATATCATTTAATAAGGAATAAATATCTCTTACATGTGTATTAATGAGGGATAAATATTATAAGTCATTTAAAGATTTTTAGACATTTAGAGATATTGAGATAATATAATACAAAATGTAGTTGAGTCTACAGGGGCTGAGCTCTTCCGCACTTAATAGAGATAAGCTTTTTCAATGGTTATGCTCAAAAAAGTTGAACTCATCCCTTAATTGAACTTAACTATATCGAGTTTAGTAAACTGTTAAATTCACGTTGTCTTGAGCTCAACCATGGTTAAATTCAAGTGTATAAAAACTCGTAACTTGTAAGATTTACATTATCTTAAACTCAATAATGATTGAATTCAAGTGTATTGAATTTAATAACTTATCAGATCTATATTATCTTGAACTTAGCAAATAACTAACCCCAAATACATAAGAGTTTAACCTAATCATGATTTTGATGCTTGAACACAGAATCAAGAAGTCATACAACCACATAACTACAATAGTTATATAAGGCCACACATCCACGTCTAATATAATAATTATTGATCAATTATTATAGTTACAAGTAACACCAAAAATTCTCGAACATTTTTTTTCATTTTTTTTGTCATACTTTTTTCTTTATAATTACACTTTTTATTATCATTAAAAGTAATGACAAAAGGCATGCGGTTTTCATTATAGCACCCACTCTTTATTTTTGTTATAATACTTTTTTTTTCTTATAATGGCACCCTTTTATGATTAAAATAATGATGAAATTATGATAAATTGTTATGTAAAGACAAAATTTCCAAACAGGGGATCAAAGTGTAAATTATAAAAAAATAACATCTCCAACCTAAAATTCACATAGCAAAAAACATTTATCTCCTTATTCTCCTCATTCTTCCATCATAATTCTTTTAATTTTTTATATAATTTATTTTGATCCAAAACTTTATTTTTTTAGTCCCTAACTTAAGAGATAAAAAAGAAATTTGGCAGAAAACAATGAAAAAAAAACAGTTGGCTGAACATACTATGATTTTAAAAAAAGTCGTTCTTGAATTTGACAAGGTCTATTGGATGAGAGGAATCACATTAAGATGCTTTTTTTACCTTTATTTTGTTTGAAAAAAATATATTAGAATTGAGAAATAGAATATTTTCCTAATTTATTTTTTACCTTTATTATGATATATTTTTAATTAAATAGCATTTTGTTTTTGCTTAGTTTTTGAATAAAATTGTAACTTTTTTTTTATACATAATACCAGCAGAGGTTGTTTTTGTGCAATCCTACATTTTTTTTCTTTATTCAATAACTATCCTTTGTGTGTTTATTTTTATTATTTTTTAAATAAATAAATAAATAATTTCAAAAACAAACTTATTAAACCTAATCAGGTTTTAATTTTAAAAACAAACTTATTAAACCTAATCAGGTTCATAATCCACATTACTAGATAAATGTGTTTAGTTAGCTATCCTTTTATAAAATCAAGTTTATAAAACATGTAGGCAAAGCAATCATGTCCATCTATTATTAAAAAACTCATTTAACGTGTCTAGGAATTTTTGTAAGCTTAAACTTTCAATACAATTTCTCGTTGGATTAATTTATCAAATCATGCTTAAAAATCCTAAAAAATACAATAATTGAATAATATATAGTAATCTCTTTTTCTCTTTTTTCTTCTTTTTTTTAAAATAAAAAAGGTCAAGATTAATTGAAATAGACACACATTCTAGCAAGCATGCATTAAAAAAAAACCCCAAACACATTATATTGTTCATTGAAACAATTTAATGATATTTTTGATGTTATAAAAAATTAACTACACTTGTATTTGATGCTAAAATTTATTTTTTAAGAGATCCATTGGAGATTAAAAAATTAATCGTGCACAAATTAGTATACTTGTTTTTTTTAACATGCTAAAATGATTTTATTTTTCTTAAAAACAATAAAGTGTATGTAGAGAGAGAGAGGCGCGCGCCTTCTCTTCTAAGGGCTTTTTTATTCTTTCAATATATTTTGCATAGTTAGTGGGCGTTTGGCTATGTGACAGCTGCTATTTTTTTTTCAAAAAAAATTAGTAATATAATATTTAGTTATAAGGTGTGGCTGTGTTTTGGCACATGGGACCCACAAAAAATATGGTGAAACCATAAGTTCAGCTGAAATAATTCATATTTTTTCTTGCTGTGTCTTTCTACAATGGAAAGCAAGCTCTCCACTGTTCACTTAATTAAGTGAATAATGGAGAGTAAAACTCCACTGTTCACATGAACAGTGAGTCACTCTCCACGGTGCCAGCTAGCCCGGGTTCGGTCTAAAGCTAAATGCATTGAACCAGGTTTGATCTAGGAAAAAATTAATTTTTATTTTTTTAATTGTGTTTTATTTAAAAAATTAGAAGGAGATCGCTTGATGACGTTGTATTTGCAGAATTTGATTGCAATCCCAATTTTATTCTTGCCAGGTCCAATCTGGTTAAAAAAAATTAATTTTTATTTTTATTTTTAATTATGTTTTATTTAAAAAATTAGAAGAAGATCGATTGATGACATAGTATTTACAGAATTTGATCGCAATCCTAATTTTATTCTTGTCGGGTCTGACCTGGTTAAAAACTTTAATTTTTATTTTTAATTATGTTTTATTTGAAAAATTAGACGGAGATTACTTAATGACATAGTATTTGCAGAATTTGATCGCAATCCCAATTTTATTCTTGTCGAAAGTCCGACCTAATTAAAAAAAATTATTTTTATTTTTATGTTTATTTTTATTTAGAGTCCGACCTAGTTAAAAAAAATTATTTTTATTTTTATTTTTATTTATGTTTTATTTAAAAAATTAGAAGGAGATTGCTTGATGACATAGTATTTTCAGAATTTGATCGCAATCCCAATTTTATTCTTGCAAGGGTCCGACCTGTTAAAAAAAAATTATTTTTATTTTTTTAATTATGTTTTATTAAAAAAAATTAGAAGAAGATCGCTTGATGATGTAGCATTTGCAGAATTTGATCACAACCTCAATTTTTAGTCGTGATGATATCTTACTTGATGTTGTTACGTGCTTAAGAAACCATGAAAAATATAGCCCTTGTTGGATATATTTCATACGTTATGAAATTATATATAAATATATTTAATACGTTATGAAATTATATATAATTTAATGGAACAATAAAAAATATTTAATATCAATATTATTTATTTTATTATGTAATAACAATAATTAAATCTACAATATTTAAATTAAAGAAATATGTTTTTAATTATTTTATAATCTCAATTTGGAAAGCATTCTTTTAACCAAATACATTAAACTATTTTTTGTTAAACCTCAATTTTAACAAAACATATATTTTTTAAACCAATTTCAACTAAAAATATTTTTTATAAAAATAATTTTTTTCAAACCATAACCACAATACCAAACACACCCTAGAATAAGTCTACACCCTTTGAAAACAAAAAATTTATAGAGTGGCTTATTCATCTTTGCTTCCTTTTTTAAACAGCGAAGTGATCAATTTGCTCTTAAAATAAAAAACAATTCCAAGGCTAGTTTTAAAGGCAATTTAGTCTTATCATCAAGGGTTATTTTGTAATTTTAAGGTTTATTTCAAAACTATTAAGTAATTTTAAAAAATTAAATATAATTTTAAAAAATATTATTAACGTGTTAGCACTTGTAAAATCATTCAACTATCAAAAATTACTATTTAGTATAGTGTTTGGAGTGGCATATCTTCATGTTGGTGGGGGCACATGCTCACAATAAAGATGTGATTATGCTTTATTATTGTTTTTTTATTTATTTTTTGTTTTTTATTTAAAAATTCACACTAATTATTTAAAAAATTGATTGTGTCCTTTAATTTTCACTTCTTTTAATTTTGGCTTGCGTTATTTTTATTTCAATTTTCACTTCTTTCAATTTTGGCTTGCATTCTTTTTATTTCAATTTTCACTTCTTTCAATTTTGGCTTGCATTCTTTTTATTTCAATTTTCACTTCTTTCAATTTTGGCTTGCATTCTTTTTATTTTAATTTATTTTACTTTGGATGTGTTTTAATGGTTTAAATTGTCTTCTCTAGCTATTTTATTTCATTTAATTTTTTATTCAATTTGATTTTTATTCCTTTGATTTTTTTATGTTTTATTCTTTTATGATATTTTTTTATTTCATCTCTAATTATTTTATTTTTTATTCAATTTTTATTTTTATTCTTTTGATTTCTATTTTCTTATTCTTTTCTTGATTTATTATTTTTCAGTTTTTTTCTCTCAATGTTTTATTTTATTTTTTTATTTAATTTTAGTTTTTATTCTTTTAATTGCTATTTTTTATCATTTTTTTAATTTATTTTATTTTAAAATTTAATCCCTAATTTTATTTAATTTTTTTATTATATTTGGTTTTTATTATTTTTATTGCTATTTATTTTGTTTTAAAATCTTTTTATTATTGGAGATTTTACTTCATGATTTTCTGTATTTGTTTTTTTTATAATATTAGTCAAGTTAATTCGAGTCAAGTTAAATTTTTTTAATATTAAATAATTAAACTTTGACTTGTATTATTTTTTTCAATTTTATTTATATAGGTTATTCTAATTTTATATCTCAATTACGTGTTAATCTAATTAACCTAATAATTGTCCAAATATTATATATATATATGAAAAAATTTTAATCCGGTTCCGGCATTGCAGAACAATATATATGTGTGAGGAGTCTGCCCACATGTGTAAATGGAATTACGAGAAATTATAAATTTTGTGGGAGTACCTAGCTAGGTAGCACTATTGGGGACAATTAAACTGATCTGGGCCTGTAATTCTACGAGCCATGGCCCTTTTGTCAGCGTGACGCATCAAGAGAGGCATGGTCTTCTGCCAACTTGACATCATAAACCTTATCTGATAGCAAGGCATATGCATGCACCGTGGAACATGCAGGATTTTCTGAGGATGAAAATTAAAAGTTTCTAGAAAGATATTGGCCCCCTAACTATTCTTCGACCCTTCAACTAAACCAGGCCAAAACAAAACGATCATGATCATACACCTTGAATCATAGATCACAAGACAACAAAACCCTAATTATTTCGAGTCCTCTGTCGTCTCTCTTTGTAGCCAACAATGGTTAGTCTAAAACACAGTGATAGCTAGCTACTGTTTAAAGATTTTAAGAGCATCTGTAAAGAACGGACGCTGACAGTTTTCATTCAAGTGGCCACACAGTCAAACACCATGGCCCATTGCCTGTAGCAATTAGCAAAGTGCATGGGCCATGATACATGTATGTGCTAAATGAAAATAAAGAAATAATCTTTACCGCTTTCCAAGTTTAGCTTAAGAACCAACGCAAGAACATGTTGAGGAAATCAAGAGACTGATATAATCATATAAAGATGATGCATGCATGCCCTCTGAGGATCCATCTTTGGGCACAGTGCATTGAACCTTCCCTAGAACGCATGCATGATTCTGCGCTTAAGTGAATTTGCTGGGAAACCATGTCATCAACAAGATTATGTCATTACTTGTAGTTATAACACTGCTTATAAAAACATGAAGCTGCATTTGTGACGCTTCTTGCTTGAAAAAAGAAGAAGAAAGGAGATGGGATTGTTAAGATTAAGAAAATAAATAAAATGGCAGAAATATTTTCTCTATTGCAAGTTTGCTCGACTTTAGTGAGAGACAAGACCACCACTCCAAACCCCAGAAGCTTGTGTGTTGTTTTGTAGATGGTGATGTCTGGTTTGGGATGTCGAAAACGTAACCTTTTACGTGTCGACCAAGTTTTGACAATTAATGATCATACTAAAAAACAAAAAGGCTAGCTGCTGGCTGTGTCACCCACCTAACTATGTTTTCTTTTTTAAATAAAAAGCATCAACCATACGCTTCTTTTTGTGTCGAAAAGCGTTTTTTGAAGATTTTTATAGTTTTTTTTTTTAATTAGTTTTTTATTTTAAGTCACTTTAATATATTAATATTAAAAATAAATTTTTAAAAGCACAGAAATTATTTTAATATATTTACAGAAAAAACACTATTTTTTATTTAAAAATATATTAATATAATATTTTTTATTTTTTAAATTATTTTTTATATAAATATATTAAAAAGATCTAAAAATATTAATTTTAAATAAAAATTGGATCTAAAAATATTAATTTTAAATAAAAAATTTAAAATTACAAATTAAATCAAATTTCCAAACAATATCAGGTGGTAGCATGGAACACTGAAAGGAGCGCGGATGAGTTTTTATCCTTGAGAATAGCTCTTTACCGGTTTTCAAATGAAGTGATTGGTAGGGCTCAAATTGGATCATAGGTAATAGGGCTGCCAAGGCCCAACTAACTTCTTTAAATCTTACACCGAAATCCTCTTTTTTTTTAATTAATGAATAAATTGACCTTTTTTATTTAACTTTTTTTTAATCAGTGTATATATATTACTTCTTATAATGAAGATCAAATTTCTTTAATTTTTTTACAATCTTAATAAAAAAAATTATAATTTATAAATTCATATATTTTTTAATGCATTTTATAAAATAAAAACATCGTTTTTTTCAATCCTCGATTAAAAAACTTTATTATACCAAAAAACGTACCCACAATGTCAACGACTTACGTTATAGATTGGCTTGGAATCTTACCGACAACATATTTCAAGAACAAGTGTATGTAATAAATATATATATATATATAAGAGAATATTTCAAGAACAAGTGTATGTAAGATATTCTATATGCTTGACACATGTTTATTTGAAATTATTAATTGTGTCTTTTCTTTAAAACAAATATTACATGTTACATCATTTGATTTATTTTGAGAAGAATGTAATAGAAAAATAATGAGAATGTAAATGAAATATAATTTATTTTTATATTAAAATAAAATTTTAAACAACTCAAGGAATTGATGTGATATCATAAATATTTCCCTTGAAAAATACACAATATAAATTCCTAGTGAAAGCACATCATAGGAATTTTTATTTGATTGAAATGAAAATAATTATAAAAAAATACACTTAACAAGATTTTCATTGAAAGTTATTTGACACAATTAATGGCATAGATTGGAGAATCTCCATTTGGAATTCTCTGCCACGTCACTTTAATAGATGTATTATTTTATTTAACTTGCATGTAACTCAACGGCCAACTTGTCAGGATGGCAGAGACTCGTAAATTTTGCTTTAATTAATTCTATGTGTAAAGAAAGATTCTAAATAATTCAACAAGGGAAAAGTACATATATCGACTGACACTATAGTTTCAACTTGACCTAATTTTTGTATTCTATATGCCCTAAAATTCAACATCTATAAACAAACTTGTTTATATACAAACAACTTGACCCGATTAGTTATTGCTCCGCCATCTCCTGCAAATCAAATAAAAAACAAATTTAAAACTTTAGAAAAAAAACATTTAGACATTATTAATATGTTTTCTAAAAGAAGATTTAATTGCAAAGACAAAATCAAATATATGTATTTAATAAAATAAATAGAGCATCATATGCACCCTTAAATCTTTTATATGTATATGTTAATGCCAGCTAAAGAATAAGCTATGAAGATGAGAAACAATGACATTTTATTTCCTCTCATGTTTTCCAACTACTTCATCTCTTCTCTCTCGTATTCAAGAAAATCTTGTACCAAACCATATAATTTTTTTTAATGAAATGCATCAAAATAGAATCTAAGAAAAATCAAGCATTGATCAAATACTATAATATATTTTTGACATTGCAATAACTTGTTAGAAAAAAATAAGAAAAATCTTGAACCAAAACATATAATTTTTTTAATGAAATAGATCAAAACAGAATTTGAAAAAAATCATACATTAATCAAATATCAAAATATATTTTTGACACTGCAATAACATGTTAGAAAAAAATACAATGTATTTAAAAAACATTATATGGACAAAATTGAAAGAAAAAAAAAAGGTAATTTCAATTACAATACCTACCATATCAAAAGTTAACTTCCATCTTAAGAGAATGTCATTTTAGATGTTGTTAATAAATTTCAATTTAAATGGAAATTTTATTAGCATGAGCACTTGTCTACTCCATGTTTTAAACTAAAATGGGATGGAGTTGATTTTATATAAAGTATAACCTCCTGGTTAACAAATATTATTTTTTAAATATTTAGATAATGATATTTTAGATCAATTCGAGTTAATTTGTTAAATATATGATTAAATTATGTCTAACAACTATGTATATACACATACACATAATGTTTTATTTAATTATATGATAATAAAAATAGATATATATAAAAAAGCTATTGAATAATTGTTTTTAAAAAAAATCATGAAGGGCAATACAAAAGAGCATCTTCCAACATAATAATAAAATACCATGTTCTTAGTAAAAAACACAAAAAATTCAATGAAAAAATAAAAAATAAAATTTTGATTAATTTATTCATTGGGTTTAAATTAAAATTTTAAAAACACTACATAAAAAGCAAAACAAGCTAAACACGTGAATATAAACAAGTCAACACACCTGACCTATAAAAGAGTCAAAACCAATATATTTGGCCTCTTTTTTTTGTATTTTTATTCTATATTGCTTGCTAGTCATTCTTTTAGTTTTTCTTTTTAATGTATTGTTTGCATTTTTTGATTTCAACTATTAGAGGAATGGTTGAAAAATTAAGCATTGAGTTCTTCAACTTCAAAAATTATTTTAATATAAAAAATCTAAAAATCATTAATAGAACATTAATAAAACCAATCTCTCAACCAGAACACCCTATATTTCCCATTAAAATTAAGAGTAAAAAAACATACTAATAGAATTTTAATCATCAAATAAAATTTATTAATATTAAAAATAATTTTTTTTAATCATGGATAATTAATAGTGTACCCTATCGTCTCTTGTTTTCTAGCAACTTTCTCTTCTTTTATTCAAAACTAAAAACTTAAATATAAATAAAATAAAAATTTAGGTCAAATCATATATTATTAAACTAAAGGAATTAAAATAAAATATAAGAAAACCCTCAAGCATATGGATGGACAATACCCTGACAAAAAAGTAGGTGCATTTTCATCCATTTTCAATTTTTATCCCTTTATTTGTAATTTTGTTTAAATAATAAAATAGACTTTCTAGTAAAATAGAATATCAACCCAATACAGAATATTTTCTTGACACAATAATAACTAAATAGAAATAAATAAGAAAGTTAAATTCTTAAAAATTTAATCATGAAAAGACAAAATTAAAAAACAAAAGGGTTGGCAGGCAAAAAAAAAAAGAAAAAAAAGAAAAGAAAACGGAAGTTATTATAATAATCTATTGTGGTTTCTGTTAACGTTAATTTTATACGCACCACAAAGCATTGCATCTTTCCCTCTCCAATCTCCTGTTACAAAGGCAATGCATGTATCGACTTGTTTACCTGTCATGAAATGGGTGGCCTGCTCATCATTCCCTCTCCTGCCACCGCCGTGTATGGTGTTCTTCCCTGTCACTATACTTTCCTTTCTCGTTAACCCCGTTAAATCCCAAGCAGCGACCTGACCTTTCTATTTTGGGAATATTCACGGTATCATCCTAACGTCATCACCATCCTCCGTTATTTGCTTAGCTGGATGCCATTGTGGGCTTCCCCCGTATGGGGCCAGCTGGCACTCAGCTCCATAATGCACGTGGCCAGCTACTTATGTCTAGCATTGCGCACCCTAATTTACCAGGACACCGCACATATCACCCTCTCTTTACCTACAGTGACCTTATTTCACTTTTTACAATCTATTTTTAATATTATTTAAAATAACTAAAATAAAATAAAAAAATTAGAAAGCATAACCACTCCTAAGAATACAAAAAGCCCTTCCTCGAGCTCATCGAAGTGCCCCATCTGGTGCTTTTAAGCTATTCCAGTCATTCCCGTACTTAAAATCCTCCCAGGGGTAATTAAGTCAAATAACATATACTCCCTACTTCAAAATATCTTTTAAAAAATAAAAAAAATATTATTTTTATACATCATCCTTTTTATCTGGTCTTGGCTATAGAATCAACCACCTTTATTTTTTTAAAAAAAAACTACTTTTTTAAAATTTATTTATTTAAAAATATATCAAATTATTTTAATATGTTAATATTAAAATTAAAAAATATTAAAAAAATTGTTTTAATAAATTTTCATATAAAAAATATTTTAAAAAAACATCTTATCTTATAATACTACATATATAATCAGTGTTTGGATAAAAACTTGACTTATTTTAAAACTAAAGTAATGAAATTATATCGTGTTCTTAATGAAAAGAGGAATGGTCTCTTTTATTTAAAATGAAATTAAACTATATGATATTTCAACCTATAACAACGCGTGCTCATATACTTGTTAGATGCGTTGAAGCCACCGTTTATATACCGAAATTTTCTAACGAACCGGAAACAATTATGAAATCCTTATTAAAAAAACCCATGATGAGAGAAACAAGCCTCTAACGACCAGGAGACACAAATAAAAAAACACATAATAACATTTAACTAGTTTTTAATGATTGGAAATTGTTTTTGTACGAGGTTGAATGTTATTCTTAAAATTAATTTTTTATTTTTTTAGATTATTTAGATATATATTAAAATAATTTTTTTAAATAATTATTTGAATATATTTTTAAATAAAAAATATTTTTAAAAAATAATTATTATTACAAGAATAAACAGATTTCTAAACAATCTATATTTATGAAGAAACAAACAAAGAATCGACTCTAAAACTAAAATAGAAAAGAAGCAGGAAAAAATAGGCAAAGAGGCAAAATTAGTAGTTGTTGTCTATGATAATTCATGGACGACATTAAAAGAATTCTTTGGGATGGAATCTTTTGTTGGAGAAAAGACAGAAAATGGGTAAGAAATTTTTTCAAACGAGTTTTTTTAAATATAATTTCTTAAAAACACAATAATAACTTTTACTAATGTTTATTTTAACTTTTAACTTCAAATCACATATCACATCATGCAAAACAACTATGCCAATCAAGACTTTTAAGTAGATGATATACGGTTAGTAAATCACAAATGATGGTTAGTAACTAATGGTAAAGCATACAATCTTGTATTTACGAGGTGCTTTACTTTCTTACTTTATAGAAGAAATTATAATATAAATTTTTTAATAAAATCACAATAAATTATAAAAATATTAATCTAATA
This sequence comes from Populus euphratica, assembly GCF_000495115.2. NCBI lineage: Eukaryota > Viridiplantae > Streptophyta > Magnoliopsida > Malpighiales > Salicaceae > Populus > Populus euphratica. The sequence goes on from NW_011499880.1 coordinate 1,638,660, forward strand.
ACTATAATTAACATTGTTTATTTCACAAAAATATTTGATAGTATGATAATAGTTATTTTTTTTAAAATATTTTTAATATCAATATATAAAAATGATGTAAAATTATAAAAATTACAAATAAAAAAATATTTTTTTACAAATCACTATTTATAACACAATTCCAAACTACCGGCTGTATTTTCTTGTTAAAAATACCAAGAAAGATAAAAGTTTTACGCATTTTCCAGTTTTTAATGCAAAAGACGACTGCAAAATTATTGGCACGTATGGAGGTAAAAAGGTACGTGTCAGGAGAAGGTGTTTTAGTAATTTCAGACAGGGGTATTTAAATCATGTTGGGGCTTTTGTCCTGAGCAGGAAAGAGAAAACACCTAACAGAATTAGAAAGCACAGGAAGCTATGATAAATAGAAGTGAGAAAATTAGAAAGTCTAGTTTGTGTGTGGGACAGATTCAAAATGTGGGTCCCGTGATGAATCGGTTAGTGTCAGGTGTATGATGGGAATGCTTCGAATCAAACGGTCTTAAAATTCTGTTGGTTCGAGTTTGAAGCAGTGTTATACCGCGTCGGTTCCAGTGGGACTGTCCGAGGCATGATCAAGATCCAGCTGGTGACTGACACGTGGAAGAGAGATGGCTTGTTCGGGGATAGAGGAGTGATTCACTGCTGTTGTCGGAGTGCACAAACACACGGTATTTATTGCATGAAAGTAGACGTTGAGTCTACCATGAGCCCGAGCGCACAAGAGGCATAACCTGCGCACTTCGCTACCAACAAATCACCCTCGAAGAAAATACTCGGGCTAGAAATAATATAATTTCCGTCTCTCTCTCTCTCTCTTGCATTTTATCTGCCCACGCACCATTTTAGGCTCATTGGACTTGTCCTGTAGGAATAGTTTGGAAGTGGATTTTAAATATTATTTTTTAGAAATTTATATTTTTTTTTATTGTTTTGATCTATTAATATTAAAAATAATTTTTTTAAAAAAATATTTTAAAAATAATTGTGATCATACTCTTAATCACCCTATAATTCTTAATTAATTTTTTTATGTATATAAATTTAAATATTATTATTTTTTATATTATTTTTTATTACGGTGAATGCCAAGAGATTTTAGAGAAATAAATTCTTAATTAAAGATTTAGTGTATTTCTCATATAAATTTTAGGAATTTTGTCTTCACTAATTTACTATGCTTTGCTTGAGATACTGTATTAGCAAATTCAATGTTCTTCATGTAATTAGAAAAGGCATAAAAGTAGAAAGCATCCAGTGTTTTTCTTGTTTTAAAATCTTATTTGTTTTTGTGTTTTAAAAATATTTTAAAAAAAAATTAATTTTTTTTATTTTTTATTAATTTCAAATTAATATATTTTTAATATTTTCAAATATTTTAATATATTGATGTCAAAAATAATTTTTAAAAAATAAAAAAATTATTAACATATATTTTAACACAAAAAACTATTTAAAAAACACTATAATCACACTTTCAAATAAATTTTCAACCAATAATTCTTTCATTATTCTCATGGAGTGGAACGTGATATCAATACTAATTCAATGCATTTGTTTGGACTAGAGGATGATACTTATTGTTCAAGAAATCTTAATCCTCATTTTTTGGATTATGGTTTAAATAAAAATGGAATAAATTTTTAATTTTATGGACTGTTTTGTCTTGTTGACATCAAATGTAAATTTTAAAAAATAAAAAATATTATTTTAATATTTTTTAAATAAAAAATACTTTAAAAAATAATTATACCATGCTCTCAGACACACTATTATTTGTATCTTTATGTAAAATGAGATACTCTTCCTTTTTATGTGACACGAGAATTAAAAAAAAAAAATCCAGCAACTTTTTCTTTCTAGCATAAACAAAATTTTACTTATCTTCAAAAAGGTATGAAATTAATATTTATTATAGAAAATGTAAATATAAAATAATTTTTTAAATATTGATTAAAATATTAAAAAGTTAATAAAACAGCAGGCTAATATGAAAGCAAAGCTTCAAACCTAATGAGAAAAACCCAGTTAATTTAATTGATTGAATAAAAAGACTAGGACTAAAAACTACCATTTTCCCATGCTCATTTAGCAATAATTAACTGTATAGTTAATAATAACTGAGCTGTATCATCTGATATAATCTTTTTATGCATTTTGTGATGTATTGATTTAATTGCTATGATGACTCATGTAATTCTTCTTTTAGATGTTATTTTTTTAAAATTAATATAGTAATAAATAAGAATATAACAAGGATAACATTTATATTTATAAATACGTTTGAGAGCGTGGTTGCAGTTATTTTTTTAAAGTATTTTTTTTTTGAAAAAAATTACCAACATTATATTTTTTATTTTTTAAAAATTATTTGTAAGATTAGCACATTAAAATTATTTAAAAACATAAAAAATATATTAATTTAAAATAAAAATTAAAATATTTTTTTAAAATGCTTTTAAAATACAGTGACAACAAACCTTAACATTATTTAATTTAATTAAACATAATTTACACTCTATTTAACTAAATCAAACCATGTAAAATTTGATTTCAGCTCACAAAGTTCATTCTTTTACTCTATTTGTTTATAATAGTTTATTATTTTTTATGGATCTGAAATGACCTGGATTTCTATAATAGTTTATTATCTTTTTATGAATTTGTATTTTAATTTTGCTGATGGTTGTTATTGTTTTATGAAAAGATATAATTTATGGGTAAAAAATTATTATTTCTATGTTTTAGTTGATTTTACGTAGTTTTTAGTAATGATTTCTTCTAGAAGAAAACAACAGAGCACAATCATGTTAAGTCAATTACTGTTTTTGAAGTGACAAGTGTTTTTTTAAATAAATAAATAATTTTTAAATTTTTTTAGATGAAGTTGATATATTAACACTAAAATTAAATTTAAAAAAATAATAATAAAATATTATTTTAATATATTCTTTAATAAAAATCACTTTAAAAAAATAGAGTATACAAATCTCATGAATTAAAGGTTTTAGCGTAAGCAAGGCAAGAGAGACGACGAGAACCAAAAATCAATTCAAGAATTAGGAGAGGGAGAGAGAGAGGGTGAAGGATTCTAAGTTAGAACTTAGAGGAGGAGGTTAGAGAGAGAAGCCAGCAGCCACGACAAGTGATGAGAGAGAAAACCTGTCTCGTGAAGTCTTGTAGCCCAAAAATATAATAAAAAAGAAAATAAAAGATCTCTTCTCCTCTCTTTTTTCCTTTCTTTCTCTCCCTGCAAAACCAAACACGCTGCAGACACCCACACACCCCCCCCC
>NW_011499880.1:1641983-1656310 GCF_000495115.2 Populus euphratica
CACCCCCCCCCCCACCCTCTCTCTCAACTCTCGCATTCATTCTTTGCTTCTTCCTTTTATATATCACGAGATCCCCACAACTGTTTCTTTTCTTTTTCTCTCATGTCTTCTTCAAAGACAACATTTTTGATTCTGGGTTCCTTTCATTTCCTTGTTCAATCTCCATTCGCTCACACTTCTAACATCGTCTGACTGAAACACAGCATCACATACCCAGAAAGAGCGACACCAACATATTGAAGATATCCCTTTTTCTTTTTTTTCTTTTCTATTTAATACTGTTATCATTAATTAAAAAACATGATGTCGCATTCACCGAAACCCTCCATTGGAGGAGGAAACTTAGACCTCAATTCACTAACTGATCAACTCCGTGACTCACTCTCTTCATTCGAAGCCAACAAGCCTGATTTCCGTGAACTCGATCTGGGTTCACCAGTTTCACCTCTCCGAACTCGTGGTGGACTCATCACTACAGCCACCGCCACCACCACCACCACCACCTCCTCCAGCTCCAGTTCCTCCGGATCCGCATCCGGTGCTCAAAACCCACTTCACAAACCCAACAATAGCAACCACTCAGGCGAGTTATCAAACTCGAGTGAGAGCAGCCCCACTGCTGGTGCCAAAAAGGGTCAACCGGGTCATTCTAGATCCGACTCTTTAACTTATTCGGGTCAAATTACCAGCCAGAGTGCTGTAAACTCTCCTGTAACAGGCAATGTGTTACCTACCGGTAACATTTGCCCGTCGGGCAGGATCTTGAAGACAGGCATGGGAATGGCGAATCGGAGTGCCAAAGCGGATGTTTTAGGATCTGGGACCGCAAATTATGGTCACGGGAGCATAATGCGGGGCGGAGGGAGCGCAAAATGTGCTAACTTGGATGTTGTTAATTCGGCAAGTAGGAATGCCTGGAGTATGGATCCAGAGGAGTTGAAGAGGACTGGAAATGAGATGTATAAAAAAGGGTATTTTGGGGAGGCGTTAGGATTGTATGACAAGGCTATTGCTTTGGCACCTGGGAATGCTGCTTATAGGAGTAACAGGGCGGCAGCGTTGATGGGATTAGGGAGAGTTTTGGAGGCGGTGAAAGAGTGCGAGGAGGCTGTTAGGTTGGATCCTAATTATTGGAGAGCACATCAGAGGTTGGGGGTTTTGTTAATTAGGTGAGTTTGATGACGGGGCTTTGATTCTTTCTTTTCCTGTGGGGTGTGTCTGTGGCGGGGTTCTTATTTTTGGGGGAGTTTTTTGAGTTTTAGCGGTGATTTGATCTGCATTGTTGGGATGCTTGTTTATTGGCTGTTATATTTCTTAATGAAGTTAAAGAAGTTTTGCTTTTTCTTGTTGATTTTGACCATTCAATTGATTTTATGGAATATGATGAATAATAAAGACGATGATGAGTCTAGATTTATTGGGTTCTAAGTTGTGTTGACCAAGTTCTAATTTATCTGTTTTATTTAATTTATGATTGCTGAATTTGTGAGCATTTAGTAGGTGAATGTGATGTTTTGTGATCTTATGATCTGCATTGTTGTTGATGTTTTGATGTATATTATTAGGATTTGATAGGTAGATGGATGTGCAGAGAAAATCATTTTTTTCTAATGCTTGGTGAATAATTACATTACAGCTTCTAAATGTTTCGAGGATTTAATAAGTTGTGGATTGCAGTAGGTTTTTCTGTTTAATAATGTGTTAATCCACTTGGTGCAAATAGTTTGTTGATAGAATACCAAAGCTGATTCATTTGTTCATATTTGCTTGTTTTGTTTGTTATGGCTGCTGACACTATTTTTATTTTGTTTTTTGCTCTTTGGATTTAGGATGCTTTAATTTTGTCCTCACTTGCTATTGATCCTACTGCATTTGCTGTTTCTAATCTGGTTTGATTCGGTTCTTTATGTTGTGTTATTTTTCTAAGAGTGTTGAGATAATTTGTTTCTTTGTATTGATGACCTAGAAACATAGCTGGATTTGGCTTTTGGCTTGCTGCATGCTGAGTTGCTTCTGAACAACTTACACCATATTATTGAGCTCTGATTTGCCCGCGCTGTCCTGATTAAGTAGTCTCGAACGTTCAAACACTTTGTCATTCTAGAACTATTTGTTATAACTTTGATCCATCCATTGTGGTCCTTTACTGGTTTGTTTTGTTTAAGCTGTCAGATTGACATTTTTTATTGTGGTCTATAATTTTCCTCGAGCTTTAATTTTCTATTTATTTCCCCAACAGTATGCTGCAAATAGTTCGATATTTGTTGTGGGGACAGGAAGCATTGAGCTTGATTTCATTGCAGGTTAGGACTGGTTGAGAGTGCCCGGAAGCACCTATGCTTCCCTGGAAAGCATCCAGATCCTGTTGAATTGCAGAAGTTGCAATTAGTAGAGAAACATCTTAGCAAATGTTCTGATGCACGGAAGGTTAATGATTGGAATGGTACATTAAGGGAAGCAGAAGCATCAATTGCTGCTGGAGCAGACTATTGCCCCCAGGTATAAAATGTCTATCTGTACCTTTTACTGTGTAAAACTGGCAAAATTGATGACCGGAGTAAATTAACAAATGTTTGAACTGGTTCAAATTGAATTTACAGCTCTTTATGTGTAGAGCTGAAGCACTTTTGAAGCTCCACCAATTAGAAGATGCAGAATCATGCTTATTGAAATTTCCAAAATTAGAACCATATGCCAACTGCTCGCAGACTAGATTTTTTGGGATACTTTCTGAAGCTTACCCGTTCTTGGTCCAAGCACAGATCGAGATGGCTCTAGGAAGGTGAGTTCAGAATTTCAAACCACTACAAGATATAATAAACAGTTTTGGAGAGCTTAAGACTGGATGATGGATGATGGATGCCTTGCAGGTTTGAGAATGCAGTTGCAGCTGCCGAGAAAGCTGGACAGATTGATTCACGAAATGTTGAAGTAGCAGTGCTGCTTAAAAATGTGCGACTAGTAGCTAGAGCTCGTACCCGCGGCAATGATCTCTTCAAATCAGAAAGGTTCACTGAAGCCTGTTCAGCATATGGGGAAGGCCTTAGGCTTGATCCTTCAAACTCTGTTCTTTATTGCAACAGAGCAGCATGTTGGTTTAAGCGTGGACTGTGGGAGAGATCCATTGATGACTGCAATCAAGCTTTACTAATCCAACCTAACTACACAAAAGCCCTTCTTAGAAGAGCTGCCTCAAACAGCAAGGTAAAGTCTCAGTCTCCTCAAAAGACTTTGCTTCTGTGTCTAATTTGCTTTTCTTTGTACTGACCCACTGGCTCATATTTTTTCACTTGAAATTGATGTGCTTTTGTAAATTGCAGTTAGAAAGGTGGGCTGATGCCGTGAGAGATTATGAAGTTTTGAGAAGGGAACTTCCAGATGACAATGGAGTAGCTGAATCTCTATTTCATGCTCAAGTTGCATTGAAGAAATCTCGTGGAGAAGAAGTGTATAATATGAAGTTTGGCGGTGAAGTAGAGGAAGTGTTGGGGTTTGAACAGTTCAGAGCTGCAATATCATTACCTGGCAAGTCCTCCCTTTCATGTTCTGAACATCCATATTCTCTGTGCCTGCTTCCTTTTCTTCCATGTTTTGAGTTCCAAAATTCTAATGGATATTGAATTTGTGTACTATAGGTGTTTCAGTGGTTCATTTCAAATCATCCTCTAATGTGCACTGCAAGCAGATATCTCCATTTGTGGATACATTATGTGGTCGGTATCCATCCATAAACTTTCTCAAGGTAAATGACCATCCCAGTCTTATTAAGTTTTGGGATTCTTCATGACCTTAACTTAGTCAGAAATGAAATCAACAAGTTGTTTTCTTTAAGATGACATGCACCCGCTTCTTCTTTTCTTAAAGGTGGACGTGGAGGAGCATCCAGCAATTGCAAATGCCGAGGATGTGAGGATTGTTCCAACATTCAAGATATACAAAAATGGCAACCGAGTGAAGGAGATGGTCTGCCCAAGTCATGATGTGCTGGAACATTCGGTGAGGTATTACAGCTTTTAGAACTCGTGATTGTGATTGTACTACTACTACAACTCCCAAATTCCCAATTCTTACATGAAGGGAAACTCTTCACTGCCCTTCCAATCTCTTCCTCCCACAATATAAGGACTACCAAATACCGACGACATAAATCAGAGCTACACATAATAATCCTATTAGCGGCCAATGCCAGAAAGAACCCAGAGGGATAGCTTAGTTCGCCTTTTGCAGTTTTAATTTATTTATTCATTCCTCATTGCTCTGCGGTTCCATGTTCTCCCTTCCGTCTCTTTATTGTTATTCTTTTTCCTCATCTTTTTGTCACCTTTGTTTTTCTTCTGTTGTAGACCAGCCTGTTCTTGAATCCCCCATTTCCTTCCAGATGAAAAGAAAACAGGGAGAGAGAGATGTGTACAATTGATTTAGAGAGAGATAGAGAGAGAGATGACAGGCTGGTAGAGGAGGGTCTTGTACATTTTATGTGATATAATACAGAGATATCGGAAGCCATGAGTGAGATTGGATGCCTGGTGGGTACTTACTGGGTTAGTGAAAGAAGGATGAATATGTTATTTATTAATACTTGTGTTACTTATGCCACCCATTTTATCAATCAATAATTTTTTCCCCCATTGTTTCCCTCCACTTCGTATATTCAACTCTCCCATGCTCTACACTTGCATCTGATGTTCATCTAGTAGAAGGTTGGACAGCACGATTACACACTGATTGACTTGTCTTGTGGTCATTATAAATGAAGGGGTTGGGTTTTCTTGTAAAACTCGTTGCTTCTCTCCCAAATAGTGAGGAGTCTCTTGGCCTCTGCAAGAGGGGAAAAAAAAAAAAAAACAAACCCATTATGTGCGTGCGTCTTGGTTTAGTGACATTGATAACTTTAATATTTAGACAGCATCATCACAAGACTTTCGATGTTGCCCCAATGTGGTGGCACAGAGGATATGATGCGAAGGGTTCTTAGCCATTCACATGTGAGCATCGCCACTCTCTCCTCTCCCCCAAGAAAGTCCAAAAAGCGCCGATGGGGTCGGTGCGAACTTACGTCTGCAGTGATGGAGGTGACGGCACTGTCCTTGGTGGACCTTGTCAGCTGGTGGCCACGTGTAGGTGTCCTCTCTTTTCTTAATCTCTAAAAGAGAACGGAAATGAATGCTGTCGTTTATCGGAGCCGCGAGGGTAGTTTGGGGAGTGAAATACTCCTTGGTTCTAGCTACGTGCATGCGGTGCTGTACTAATTAATAATGAAGCTGTCCTGTGTGGTGTTGCTGTACTTTAGGTGGGCGTTGAGGGTATTCAGGGGAACAAAACTCTTGATTGCGTAGAGGACAAATAATAAAATTAGCAGCTCCCCCACCTTCACATAAACAGCAGCAGCGGCCGCCTCAATAATCTTTTATATTATTAGTATGCGCTAGCAAGATCCAAACGCACAGCTTGTCAGACTCTTCTTCTTTTTTTTTGACCTTTTACTTTAACCCCGAGCGCTTTGCATTTTATTTTACCCTATCTGGCCCCACCTCACTCTCAAATTAATGTCGGTGCTTATGGTTAAATCATTTTTTTACTTTAATAATAATGCATGCAAGATTTTTTTTTTTTGGTTTGGGGAACATGCGTCAAGAGTTTTTTTTTTTTTTTTTTTTGGGGGGGGGGGGCATTATAATCTTAGAAATGCCTAGGTACACAGCTTTGGTTATTTCGGTTTGAAAAAATTAATTTTTAGTTATATTTTTAAAAAAGCATATCCGATCAATCGAATTATAAAAAAATAAATCATTATAACTTTTACAAAACTAATATTTAAAAAACAAAAATTACTGGTCCGATCTCTAGATAGAATAATGATTAGAAAACAATTGATACTCTCTCAAAACAACCTGAATCATCTTTGCGAGATCATAGAAGAGGGCCTCTCTCTCTCTTTTTTTTTACATCGGATTCTAGGGGTGAAAATGAAAATAATGCAGCATGTCGATATCTGGGAAAAAAAAAAAAAGAGTGAGAAGACAAAAAGGAAAGCAGGGAGGGTGCAATAAAGGGGAGCTAGCAATAATAGAGAGCATCCTTTGTTCCTGTTGCTGGCACATGGACACATACAGTAGTACTGTGCACGGGTGAGTGGTACAGTTACTGTTCATTAATTCACTTAGTACGGTTTCCATGAAAATAAAAAAGTAAATTTGTTTTGGGTCCGATGAGTCAGAAAATCTAGCCTTCCTACTGTGTGTAGATTATTAGACTAGTATTTACCCATACGAAAAACGACACGAGTTGAGTACACAAATAACTCTTGAAAAACAAATATAAACTTCAATTTTAACGTAATTCTTAATTGATTTAAAAAATAAATGATGATTTAGAGATTTAAACAATTGACTTAACAATTATGATTCAAATATTCAAAATAAAAGTTCGTTTACCTTTTAAAAATAGAGTTTGATTGTATGGATATACTAGATTCTTAGATACCTTAGGAAAATCTATGAAAAAAAAGATATTAATTAAATATTAAAACATGTTTATAGGAAAATGTCATCTCTGATGAGCTCTCATTGAGAAGATGAACCCATTGAAATAAAAATTGACGTTTTATAATGAAATTGTCAAATAAACTTCTTTTATCCTCTCTCACCTTACAAGGATTGAAACATGAAAAAAAATTATAATAAAACATAAATTTTTAAAATAATAGAGATCAAATGATAAAAAAACTATAACTTTAAGAATTAAACTAAAGTTTCATGTGAAAATAAGAAAGGTTTTTTTTGGGTTATTTCTTGAAGATGACCCTTTTTTTAATAGCTATCTTTAACTACAATTAAAATTAGATTTTGCTAAATTGATGTCAAATTAATTTGCAAAAATAGTTTAAAACTTTGTATACACTAGATAATGCAAACTGAATTTGTTTTAAAAGAAACCTATGGTAATGTAACTTGTGAGGATGAAATTGTAAAGTTTTAAAGTTTAATGGTTGAAGAAAAAAGAAGAAAATATTTAAATGAATAGGCGAATCCACATGGTGTATCCACATGGTGTTTTGTGTGATGGTCTATAGTGAAATGCCCTCTTCTTTTAGTTATTTCTACTAGTCATTTACCTATTTGTACTATTTATGGATATAATTTCGAGTCAATTTATAATGTAAAAGAAAGAAATAACTGCGTTATGGATACATTTTCATGTATCACGTATATATATTTTTAGATTGAGAAATGAAGAGTTGTTTATGCTTTATAAAATAAGTTAAAAAAATATATAAATTGATAAATAAAAAAACTAATTGTCAACACTAGTTATATACTAAAATGAGAAGTTTAATATACTTAGATGAAGTTGAAGATAGATGTGCATGGAAATGTTTTATATCAACTGCCTTTTTACTTTATCTTAGAGATCAATTGTTATTGCTAATAATAAAAGGTTTTTTCTCTCTATAAAATCATCATACATAAACAACTAATTTATATAAAATATAAAAGGAAAACAAAATTAGAAACAAATTAAACTAATCTGTTTGAAGTATCATGAAACTAAAAAAAATTATAAATATATTAATCACTATTTAAAAAATAAATATAAAAAATCATTTTTAAAAAATAAAATGACATTAATCAATATTTAAATATAAAAAAATAATGCAAGGAAAAAAAAAAGAGCCCAGACATCGATGGATTTGGCAAGTTAGGTATGCTTGGTATTTTTTTTTTCTCAAAATTGAATGTTGTGCTCTTTATATATATATATATATATATATCTTTCAAAATTGGATGTTGTCTGCTCTTTATATATATATAAAATTGGGAGATTCACTTTTTGCTTAGTTTTTCTATCACCTCTAGAGATTAAAAAATCAAGGTCCAAACTTTTGGATCTTCGAAACTTAATTTTCAACTTGTTTTTCACCTAAAAACACTTTAAAAGCACATTAGAAACCAATGTCCACATCATCCAATCACTCCAAAAAATAAAAATAAAAATTTGACATGTTTATAGGAAACCATTATCTTTATTAAACTTCTATTAAGAAGATGAACCCATTAACACAAATATTAGTTTTTTTTTTGTGGTCAAAATGTGGCTATTTGATCGTCTTGCCTCTTTTCAAAATTTTTGAGCAACTTTCTTCTCCTATCTCATACTTGGAACTAAAAAAAAGTAAAAAAAATGATATTTTCTATTGAAATGTGAATATCTGGGACCAAATGATAGAAAATTTAAAAATTTAAGGATCAAACTAAAATATCTTTCACCCATATCTAAATAGAGCATGTGTTTTTGTTCTTCATCAAATAAAATCTTTATTCTTTTAATTTCTGTTTTAGCTTTAATTAAATTCTGACTATTCAAAATTAGAACCAAATTCATTTTCAAATATCCCCAAACATAAGGGTAATTCAAATTGAAAGAGTAACACATAAAAAAAACCCATGATATTGTAAATTGCAATGGCGAGATTATAACGCTTAAAAATTCAATGATCAAAATAAAAAAATAAAAAAATAAAAGAAAAGAAAAATATCATGTTTATATGAACAAGAGAATCCACAATAGACTATGTCAGAAAGAAAAATGATTCACTCATTTGTTTTAGTTATTTCTATAATATAATAATATAAAAAAAGAAATAATACAATGAAATTACCAAATAATAATAACTTCTTTGCTTATGTTAACATATAGATCATGAAAGATCATGAAAGGCTTAAAGCTTAAAGCCTATTCATTTTTATTAATCCTAAAAAAAAGCTATTTCACTAGCATCATAGAGCTCACTCTTATTAATTTAGTTAATTAAACTAGTTTTATTGATTACACCATGTTACAGGTTGCTATTTGAATTTATAAATATGCTAAAATAGTGGATGGACAAAAATGAAAGTCTTTTCAATTTTAAATTTTTTATCAAAAAATGAAAATTTAGTGTATATTTATAATTTTTTTATGTTATTTACATAGAAAGTTCATCTCGATACACGTGAATATCTAATTAATTTTATCATAAAATTGAAATAACACGCTTTTGATAAAAAATTCTTTGTTTTACTTCAAGAAATTGTCAAAACATCATTTGCCGGTCAACTAGTTTTTTTTCTTATGAATTTTTATCAATTTCTTTTTTAGTTAAAATTCCCTTTCCTTTTTTATGTATTTCTTTCTTTTCTTACAAATATCTTTTTTTTATTAATAGCATGAATTTTAAATAAAAAACTATTATGATTTTAAAACTTATTATGATTTGAAAATCAAGTTTTAATAAAAAAGTAAAAAAACTTATATGTTGATATTTTTTATGTGATTGTATGTAAAACTACATGAATAATTAATTTTAAAAAAATGTATACAAATTCAAAATAAAAAAATGAAAAATAAATATTTTATTCTCATTAAATATTCATGAAAAAATTAAAACAAATTATGCATATTAGGTGTGTGTGTGTGTGTCTGAAGTAATTGTTAACACTACTATGAAAACATTGTTAGTATAATTTTTAAAATATCATTATGATTATTTTATTTAAAGAGAATTCTATTTTAGAAAATCAAAAAATAAAACAACTTAAAAAAATTAGGTATGCCTAGGGTAAAAAAGATGAGTTGGGTGCTCCTGGGCTTAAAAACCTAGATTTGTATGCTAAGGTTTGAAAGGATGGACTAGGTGCGCCAAGGATAGGAAGGTCAAGCCCATGCATTTGGCCTTAAAAATACATAGCCTAAAAGGTAAGTAATTGCTTATCATGAATGAATAAGTTAACCTCCTTAACCTTGAGAACTTTACTAAGATAAGAGATAGGTCTACTATCCTTTATAAAAAATGCTTTTATTCCAACCCTAAATGTATCATATTCTATAATAAAAAAGCTTAGAAAAATTAGGTAGATTTAAGATTGGTGGACTAGCAACAACTTTCTTTAATCCTTCAAAGACATCATTTGCTAACTTATATTAAACGAACCCTCCCTTCTTAATTAGTCTAGTCAAGGGGTCAATTATAGTTCTATACTTAATAAATCTTTTATAATATCCTGTCAGTCCTAAAAATACTCTTAAAGATTTAAGATTACTAGGCCTAATCTATCCAACCATTGCCACTACCTTACTAGGATTAACTTTAATCTTATCTTCAAAAATTATATGCCTTAAATATACAATTTCCTTACTAGAAAACTTGCACTTAGATTTTTTAGCATAAAGCTCTGTTTAGCTAAGGTTTATAAGACTATCTTTAAATGTTTTACAGGCTTTTCAAAATTAAAACTACAGACCAAGATATCTTAAAAAAAAACTAATATAAACTTCATTAGATAGGGTTTAAGCACCATAGGGTTTAAACATCACTTTCATTAAGCCCTGAAACATTAAAGGTGTATTAGTTAGCTCAAAAGGCATCACTAGAAACTTATAGTACCCTTTATATGTTCTAAAAAAATTCTTAGAGATGTCTTCTGAATTCATCCTGATTTAGTGGTAACTAAACCTTAAATCTAGTTTAGAAAAATAATATAAAGCACAAATCTCATCCGGCAGCTCCTCAGTTATAGGTATAAAAAACCCATCTTTAATAATCTCTTTGTTAAGATCCCTACAATTAATATCTATACTCCTGAAGCCATTTGACTTCCTTACCAGAAGAACTAGTAAGGAAAATTGATTCTGGCTATGTTTGATGGTGCCTAACTCTAACAATTCCTTAACCATCTTTTCTAACTTAAACATTTGATAATAAAAGTAGTCAAACACTAATGACAAGAGTTTGTTCTTGTAAGTTTATTGTGTGACCATGGTTTCTTTTTAGGGTAAACTTGTAACTTTAAAAACCTTCTCAAACTCCTTTAATAATTCTTGAATTTGCTCAAGGATCTTTGTAAAATTCTAGTCTTAGCTTTCATTCCCCATATTTATAATAGTAGACCACTAGCTTTCTTTTCAATTCCTATAAAAAGCTAGGTCCTTTATCAATATAGACTTTTTGACTCCAAGCCTTTATGTTGAATCTAAAGCCCCTTAAATTGGATATCTATAGTTAATTAAGTAAAGTCCCATGTAATAAGGTTCAATTCTTCGAACAATTGAATTTCAAGAATCAGGTCACACCCGCTAAGTCAAACTATTAAAGCCCATGATTGGAATTAGATTCTTTACACCTCGAAGTTTAGCCTTGAACTATAGCCCTCACTAAAAAAATTAGTGACAATAGAAATTTCAACCCTAATAAAGTTATGTATACTTCCAGTATTAACCGACACTATGATTATTTGGTTGTTAATAGTTGCCTTAACCCTTATAGTTCTAGGATTTGGGCTTTCTAACATAATGTAGATGAAAATTTCTATCTTATTAGCATTAAAATTTTCCAAGCTAATTAGATTCTCTATAATTGCGAAATTCTATTCCTCCTGATCCTCTTATGTCTCTTCAATCATAAATAGTTTTAGACTACTATACTTATTACTTGAACTTCATTTTTCATTACACGTAAATCAAAGTTTTTTATCCTTTTTTTCTCTCACTTAGGTTTGGAATAGTATCTAAACTAATTGACTATTCTTAAAGTTAATCTTAGCCAATTAGACTATTGAACTTGGGCCTTTATTTGTATTAGGCCTTCAACTTTGACACAATATCAAGAGGTGCTCCTCTTGCATCCTAGCTAAACCACAGGCTACCATAAATTTTAAAGGTTCAACATTCAAATTCTTAATTTAATTTTCTCCTTGAAGCCTCACAAAAAACAATATCATTTATGGTCGTTTAATAATCCTTAAACTTTGTTTGGTATAACTTCAATATGTATTTTATAATTTTCTATTATTGAAGTCAGCTTCAAATTAATTAAGACCTCCATGGGGTTATCATAAGATAAGGTCCCAAACTTAGTATGGAAAGCCTTGACAAATGTTTATCTACAAGTAATTATCCTCGATTTCTCCATCTCTTGAAACCAAGCAAAGGCCTTGCCTTCTATGTGAAAACTAGCCACAAACAAACAGTTCTAGTTTGTATTATGGTAGTTGAAACAACAATTGACCTTATGGATTCACTCCATAGGTCTTTCTCGTTTAATTGGGAAAAACCAAGTTTTATTGGTATGAACTATAATTATTATTCTGTATGAGGTTCAAACTCCTACTGACCTTATGCATTGACCAATGTAATAGGGATTTTAAGAGCGGACTCAATTGGTCTATTTCCTCGTACTTTGGCTATAGGATCCATCTTAGATGAAAACTAGTGCAACAATTGTATCAACTCCTCCAACTTCTTCTGTTGTGCTTGTTGTCGATACTGCTACTTCTTTTATTGATGTTTCATATTTGCCACAATTTACAGCTCAGTTTACATGAGCTGCAACATTCGAGTTTCATTAGCCATGAATCGTAGTTTTGGTACCAAATTTGTAACAATCTTTTAGTTGAATTTGTGTAAATTTGATTATTGTAATTTTGGGTTGTAATTTTTATGTGTAATAGTTGTAATTCAAGAAAAATCAGACTGAATTAAGGACTTAATTGAATGAAAAAAAAACTTCAATTATAAGGATCAAAGGATATAACTGAAAAAGAAAAGTAACTTGGCGACCAGGTGGTTAGGCTTCCTAAGAACTAAACTAATATCTTAAACCTTCCATATCTAATTTATTTGAAATTCAAACCACAATCCAGTTTAGCTAGCCAAGCCAAATATTTTATAGACCGTTACAAAATGACCAAGCCAAATACTGGCGTTTCTAGACAACAACTTCCCACTTCAAAGCCACGCGTCTTCCCCTGGTCAACTCGGAAATCCCAGTCTTTGAATTTGGAAATAAAAGCAACGAATTTCTAGACTCTTTCGCCACCCTTGCATATTCCTCTCATTTACATCTCCTGGCTTTCCAAATCTAGGGTTAGGGATTTGCAACCTCTTACATGCAAGGAGAGGGAAGAGAGCGACTTGATTTTCTTAAATCATTGGAAATCACGGTGTTCAGACGAGCAGAACGATACAAGGTAAGGTCTGTTAACAATTTGATATTGGAAGGAGTTTATTGAGATTGGTGGTCGAACAAGACTTACATGCTCTGTCGTTCCAGTGGGCAATGGCGAATGGCCTCCCGCAGCCCTGGATACCTACCTGATGGCAATATAAAGATCAACGTAGAAGGGGATGTTTTTTACTCAGAAATCGGTGCGCTATTTGACAATGAGGAAAGCTATTATGCCCGACTGCGCTAGGTGAGAACAGGAAAAGCCAAGCGCCTCAACTCAAGCTGCTCACGAAAGCTATAGAAACCAGGGGCTCGTTCGCCCGTTCTGAAATTACTGAATGTCTGCTGCCATATATGAAGAAACTAAAACTTGGTTGGTCTTAATATAATTCTAACCATTTATTAAAACAGAAAGAAAATCAACGTCAAGCTTGTATATGGCTAAAACACAAACAGAAACCCAGATAAAAACCTTGCACAACGATTTAAGATGTATTTGGTTTTACTTGGAAGATAAAAATGGGATCATGATAGATAAAATAAACCTAAAAGCATGAAGATGTTGGTAAGAAATAAAAGATGAACGCACAGACTACTAACGATATCCAAGACACTCTATGCTCATGCACATTGGTTTTTTATTTATCGTTAACTACTAGGGTTCAGATTCTCAAGATAAAATTCATGAAATTTCCAATTGCTAAGGGATTGAGATAGCAGCAGAGTGACAATGAGATGAATAACGTATCTTATCTGATCATACAAGTCACAAAGACGATGCTTCCGACAGCAAAACAATTTAACAAAAAGTATCTGGAAGCTTTGAAAAATATTAGACTACAGCTTGTTCAAACATCGTTTCTTCCAAATTTCCTTTCAAATCAAGTCAAAAGCATGCATCCCATGTCATTTGAAGGTGAGTTTCCACCATGCAATCATGCACCACTTGCATATAAACGGGTCCACTCCTTAGCTGCAGAGTTCAAAAGTATTAGGACTAAACCAACACAGCTGTCAGTGTTGTTTATTGTAAAGCTTGTGAGGAAAGTAAATTCCATGGAAACTGGTGTAAACTTAATAATTGATATTTATATTTATTACCTGTCTCAACAGCTTCTGCTTCGTTCGTTTTCCAATGCTTTGCGATGTTCTCAGAAAGTGGATCATCTGGGTTTGGAGCACTGAGAAGTGCTTGGATGCTATCAAACCCAACATTAGAAAATTAAATACTCTCATGTATGACATATAAAATATCTGTTCTAAATTTTTTCCTCCCAGCAAGAGTTAAATCTTCAATGGACTCTTTCTTTTTTTTTCTTTTTTTTTTTTTTTTGGGGGGGGGGGG
>NW_011499880.1:1656374-1711376 GCF_000495115.2 Populus euphratica
GGGGTGGGGGGGGTTAAGAAATAGTACTAGGTTAGAATCCTTTCATGTTTAGTTCATCAGTCCCTAAATGCTAGGGATCAGTTCCTCAATCAATTGAAACATAAATGCTTGCCCCCAAAAGCTTCAACATGGGATTGATCTCAATAACAAGTTTCACAATATAAAACTACAGCTCATAGTACCTCAGAAGCACAGTTCGTATCTGAAGAGCAGGACTCCATTTGTCTTTCAGAATGTCAAGGCATATCCTTCCAAGCTACATAAAAAGCTTACAGAGTTGGAGGAAAGAAACATCAAATGCTAAGCCTATAAAAAAAGGGAAGAAAAGGTAAGAAAGCCTACCTTATCGATGTTAGGATGGTATATTTTGGTCAGAAATCGAACCTGAAACAGAATAATTATGAGAAAAATAGCAAAGACAATGCTGGAGCAAACTATGATAAACAAGTAACGGCGGAGAACTCCTCGCATAAAATACATTCTCAAGAATGTGAGTCAGGGAAAGATCACATACATAGAGCATCCCAGCTTGCATGAACCATAAGCAGCACCGCATGACCAATTTTGTAAATTAGACCATGTTAGGATATGCAGGCAATATTAGAAGGCTAAGATTGCATGATTTGTATGATTCAAGGTGAATTCAAAACTGCACCACTAACCAATTAGATTACATCAACTAGGTTAAGATGCTAGATAAACATTTGTCCACATAGGACGTCACTCAGGTCTGAATTCTCTCAATGAATTAATTGGATGACCATGGTTGTTTCCAGCTCTTTTCCATTTTTGGGTTTCAAAGGGGCCAAAACACTCCTAGTAACAAGCTCAAGCAAATCTCTTATAACATATTTATTACAAATCCACATGCTACCATTCAACCTAAAGGGATAAAGAAATGGCATGGGCCACTTAATAAGTTCTCCCAACACCATGCTTTTTCAACCCAGAATGTTGGCTTCCAAGTCCAACCACCCTGATCTGTAATTTTAAGAATCTACTCTGTTGACATGCACCTGGGATCACTGGGTGTACAAGCTATAACCCTTACCATAAACTTAGAGATCCAGTTAAAATAAAATAAATAAAAAAAGATGAGGTATTGTGATTAATTAAGAACCAAAAACTAAGCAATGCATTAAACCATACACTAATATAAGCAAATTCAGTATTATGAAAAACAATTGTGATTCAAAAAAAATCCACCAGACCAAGAACCAAGCATTTTAAACCTTAGCAACAAATTCTCAATTATTTGTAATTCATCATCCAATGTAAACATAAAAGTGAAATTTTGAAAAAGCACCACAAAGGAAAACACCAACTTGTGGGTACCTTAGGCGCAGCCATTGGATATTCTTCAGGCAGAAATAATTCCAGCTTGAAAACCCCTCCTAAACAAAGAACAAAACCAAGGCACCCATCAAAACAGAAAAACCCAAAAGCTGGAAAGAAAAGAGATTAAAATAATATCAAGGAAAATAAAATTTTCTTTCCAGAACGCTATAACAGTTTAGTGTCCTAAGCAAATAGCAAAATTAAACAAATGTCCAACTGCAGTCATCCCCTTCACAATTATTTATCTCAAACTCAACCCTAAAAGAAGCTGAACAAACAGTTACTTCACTTTAAAGTAAAATTCTCAAAAACATACATGGGGCACCTCTAATCCAACCTACCATTCTGCAGTCTCACAAATGGTAGCTTAACTATTCCTGGAACTTCTAAGCACCGGAGAAAAGTAAATGATTGCCTTCAAAGGAAATGCAACTGTGCTTTCTTCGAACATGACAAAAACTTTTCGTTTTTAATAACTCAGACAATGCTTTAGATACTGATGCTTAAAATGCTGAATGAAAGTAATACCCTAAACAGTAGCTGGCATCCAAGCACACCAAGTAATGAGACAGCTAAAATTATCCATCGCATAAAAACCAAGTTGTTGAACCAAATCAGTACAATTGCCTATTCATGTCCCAATAAGCAGTTGTTAACAGCCAACACCTGTCTCCACTCCTACAAGAATCTTCACATATATGGCCTCGGCAGCACACCAATGCTCATGAAGTAATGGTTAATGTAATACTCCTAAAAAACAAGATGACTGTTCAAACATCATTTCACACTAGTCATATCACAGCGCATTAAAGTCTATCCCCCCATACTGTGGATTTCCACGCCACATGAGTAATTGAAGATTTCCAGTTCCCTTGACCTTGTTTACATTGTTATCCAACAACATGTCACACAGTTCACACAGAATAGAAAAAATGCTAGTTATACTCGTAAATAACTGTAGCTACTGTATACTACAGCAAGATATATGATTATTTAATTTTGCTAGCAAATAAGCAAAAGGCCCCACCTCAAATTTTACTAGCAATAGATTGAACTAAATAGTGATCAATGACGTGAACCTAAAAACTTCTTTAATTTTTTCACAGAACATCAGCCACATTTACATCAACTTGCAATATGTAATACAAAATTTGCCTCAAATCAACTATCAGTTTTCATTATCACTAAGCACAAGCATTACTGTATGCACAAAGGGAAATACAGAAGAAGGCGTGATAAGCTATTTTTCCAGTTTCTGGTGCGCTCTCTTAATCAAGTATTTCTATCCATGGCATTGAAATTGCCAGATCTTGTTTAGTTTCTTTATGCTGCAAATAGTAATTACAAAAGAAAACACAATAATAAAGGAAATTACAAAATTCCCATTTAGCGCACAGAAATTATTGACAATCCCTTAAAGAGCAAATCGCTCAAGCATTCATAACACTACGTGTTGGTGTTGGACCCTACAACCACTCTAGCATTAAGATGACTAGCACCATTCAGTTCTGCATAAAAAGCTATTGGATAAACAAATTAAAGCTGGAGGAGACTTAAGGCACAAAATCCTCAAAGAAAGACACGAGAGTTCAGGTGCTGTAGTGATTCTGCTATCAATCTCGACAAATACGACAAATTTACTCTCCCAAATGAAATAAGAAGCTAACACACTAAAGGGAAAAAGAATATAAAGCATGATGCTCAAGATAAAATAGAAGTTTTGAATGCTAATTTATTTATACAGTACAAACAATATAAAAAAACATTAAGCTAAAATACCTTCATAAGGAGATTGTGTTGGGCCAAGAATCATGACATTAAAATATCGCATGTTATCCTCCGATGGGGAAGCACTAATTCCTGGAGCTGCAGGCGGTATCAATAAATCACAAAATTAAAAAACTAAAACCCATAAATAATTTTCACATTTCTTTTTCCAAAAATTAATATTTCAAGAAATCAAATTTAAGTAAAAAACACCAATACATAGCTACAATACTAAAAACAAAAAGAGTCAACTTCCCACCTGGTTCACTGAGGAGACGTTGAGTTTCCTGTAAGATCACAATTATAAATAAAATCACCAAAGTTAACAGAAATCAAAATAACGAAAAGAAAAGGAAAATCTCTGAAAAACAGAGTAAATATTAAGTAATTGAAAATTAGGGAAATCAGATTCCGTTGTGGAACAGAGAGAAAGCGATGGATCGGGAAGATTGAGAAGTGAGATCGAGGACGGACCTTGATGATTCTACGAGGGAGATTACTGCTGGCCATTTCGTTCTCGAGGTCGATTGCAAACCACGCTACTTTTCTTAAGGGTTTTTTAGAGCGAGAGAAGAGCTTTCCTTTCCCTTTCTTGCTTGTTCTCTCAAAGAACACGATACGTTGAAACTACTTTAAGGCCTTGTTTGGTAGATGGCTTTCTTCCTGGGAGAGGGGGCCTTTTATAACAAGCCTTTCCACATTTTTCTCTTGAAAATGTGATTTGCAAGTTTTTTTTATTTATTTCAAGTTTATATACGTTTACATACATACGATGATGCATATCAAAATACAAAAAAGTTGATTTTACTTTTAATATTTATTATTTTTAAATTTGTGATAAATTATTTATTTATCAATTTTTTAATGTGAATTTTTAAAAATATTATTTATCTCATAAATGTCTAATAAATTGTAATCTACCTTGGTTAGTTCTTTTTTTTTTTTGCAATGAAGTAAAATTTAAATTTTATTTTAGTTAGTTAACTTTCTTCAATTTTTATTAACCTCATCATACTCTACCTCCATTAATGGGCTCTATAACGAAATGGATTGTTGTAGTTCTTGAGAATGTTGGAATTATCAGTGCTTTACGAGTCATTGCTCACCATCTCACAACAAATAATATTTTACCCAAGCTTTCAATTATTCAGAGTCATTCAATGGCCATAATATTAGTTTAATAATCATTAGTATATCTATTGATTCAACTTCCACCTTAAAATTCACTCTCAGAAAACCCTCTAAAGAAGTGATTTCTCTCTCTTACCATCAAATAATCTAATTAATATTGTAATAGTGGTTATCGTTTAAAATATTTTTTATTTAAAAATATATTAAAATAATATTATTTTTATTTTTTAAAATTTATTTTTAATATCAGCACATTAAAAAAATTTAAAAATACTAAAAAAATAATAATTTAAGCAAAGAAAAGAATTTAAAAGAATTATTTTTAAAAAAAACACTTTTGAAACGCAAAAACAAATAGTCATAAAATTTTGAAACCTATGTAACCTATGTGTATGGGTTTAACTCATGCCCAACCCATCTTAATTTTTTAGGTTAAAAGATAACCCAACAGACTTTTTTATTATTATTATTATTATGCGAGTTGAACCCAACCCAACCATACGAGTTGAATATAAGTCCAACCGATACAATTTGGTCACCAACCCAATTTAGTGACCTTGTTATGTTATTTGTAGAACATGAATTATTTCATATTCTATATACTATTCAATAACATCAATTAAAAGGTAGGAAATCAAAGGATTACCTTTCTGAATGAGCTATTGCTAGTAAGTGGTGCTAGCTTCATAGTGTGGTAGTCAATAAGGGAGTTACTAGTGATTTATAATAAGGCTATTTAGGTTGCTGCATTAGAAGAGGAAAAATAATTGTGAAAGTTGTAAGAAGGGATATTGCTTATGATTTAAATGAAAAATAAAAGAGGTTGGTTCTTTGTGTAGGTTCTTACCCTTTTTTTTTTCTTTCTACTATTTTCTTTCCATACTCAGCCATCTTTTTTTTTTTTTTTTCTGATCAAAGCTTTTAAATTTGTCTTTAATGGCCAAAACTTTACCCTTTGATGTTTCACATTTATGACTAATTTTATTTTTACTCAGCTTCATAGCCTCACCATTATGTTATAACAACGCTTGTTCTGCTTTCTTCAACTTCAATTGATTTTCATACAATTGTCTAGGTGACAATGGTGTAAACATATATGTTTTCCAATCCATTTCTAATGTATACTATTTTTAAAATTATAATGCTTGATTTTCCCATCAAATTAACAAGATCTCCCTAATAATAAGTATGCAATATGTATAGGAATAACATCACACGAAAGCTCATCCCTACATCTCCTTAACTTCTCCACACTTATTTAATAATAAAAGTTTATATAGTGTAACATGCTTAGTAGTAGTCAAGTTCAACTTTCTAACTAAAGTTATGCTAGTAATATCAAGGACAACTACCTTTATCAATAATTATACTACATATCTTATTTTTGATTTGACATTTAGTATGAAAGATATTCTTTCATTGTTACTCAATATTTTTTTCACTAACTTGAGCATTCAAAGATCTCATTATAATAATGAATTCACCATTCACAACATATTCAACATCACTAGTGTCTTGAAGTCCAGATATATTTTCATATTTAGATTCATCATTAATTGATTCTACTTCTTTATAATTTCTTAAAATCATAATCCTTTTATTTGTACACTTTAATGCGTAATGTTTAAGTTCTGAACACCTAAAACACTTAATCTCTTGCTTATCCTTCTACTTAATATTATTTTTTCCTTTACTACCATCACCGTAACATGTTTTTTAACATATGAGGGTTTGACAACTTTAGGTGCTATTATTGATGTTATTTATGCATTACCCTCTCTCTTGAAATTTAACTTCCAATCTTGAAAGGATCTTAAATAACTTTTTAGTCATATAATATCTTTTCTTTTCAACTATTTTCCTACTTTTATAGCCATATGCACCATATTTTTCATTTCTAAATAATGCTTAATTCAACCATATTAACAATATCATTATTTAAATCATTTAAAAATCTAGCTATTATGGCTTTTTTCTCCCTTTAGAAACATTAACTCTAATTATAGTTATTTTTATCTTCTTAAAATACTAATCAATACTTTTAGAACCCTGAGATAAATATTGTAATTTATTATATATTTTTTTATAGTAATGATTAGGGACAAACCTTTTCCTTATGATTATTTTTATCTCCTCCCATGTGTCAATGAGTCGTTCTCCGTTATACCTCTTACTTATAATAAGT
Source organism: Populus euphratica (assembly GCF_000495115.2). Classification (NCBI taxonomy): domain Eukaryota; kingdom Viridiplantae; phylum Streptophyta; class Magnoliopsida; order Malpighiales; family Salicaceae; genus Populus; species Populus euphratica. The sequence goes on from NW_011499880.1 coordinate 1,662,796, forward strand.
TAATCCTACCAAATAATAACATAATTAGTGAAATCAACTACAACAAGTTTTTAACTTTTTTCCTCTAAATATCAATGGCAATCAAATACGAATTCTATATTCTTTTCCCAATTCAAATAAGCATTTGGATCATTTTTTTCCTGAAATATTGGAAATTTAAGTTTTATGATACTTAAATTATGATTTAAACCATTGTGATCATCAAAATACGAGATTCTTGGATGAAAACTACCACCAAACTTTGTCTTTGGTCATGTCTCATATATGAGATTTTTATGTGTACGAGATTTTCTTCCATGATTAACTACATCCTCTTCCTTATCATTATCATTATTGGAGTTTTCAGCTACACTTTTATTTGGAAAAGAAAGTCCTTATCTAGTAGACCTTTTAACCTCATTTCCTTTATGACCGAGAATATTATGTCAAGTCTACTAATCATTTTAGCACTCAATTTATCTAGCTTTCCCATTAAAACCTCAATCATTACCTTAATCTATTTTATCTTTCTACAAGATTCTTCGTCCTCAATTGTGTCATACTTTTTTATGACATTATGAACACTTGTAATAAAGCTTATTAGTAAATTTTTTTTCTCACGTACTCTCTCATGTGTTTAGATTCTGTTTAATATCAGTAACTCGTGTTTTACACAATTCAATCAAGTTTTGCACTATAATAATCTTGCTATTCCCTTTCCCTCATCAGTCTTTCACTTAGGTTCTTAAAGGTAACTTATCAAATTTTCAATCAAAACACCGTGATGATTTGATAATGATAAAGAATCAAGAAATACATAAAACTAATCAAAACAAAACTTAAGGATAAATTTATGAATATTAATGAAAATTTAAGCAAATATAATGAAAAAAAAGACACAAAATAAAATCAATGAGATTCATGTTAAAGATTCAAAGAAAACTAACTAATTCAAGAAGTAAAGATTCAACTTCAAGAATTTTAAGAATTCAATTAAGCAAAGATTTGGTATTTACCTATTCGACAAAATGAAGAAAATATTTAAGAAAATCTTGGTCAACTTTAAAATTTAAGGGTTTGTATTTAGTTATACCCTAACTTGTCAATTCAATCAATTCTTGCAATCTTCCTTTAATTGTTTTTTTACTCTAGGTTGAAATTAAGAAAGATAAAAGATGAAGATGAAGACAACAATTTTTCTTTGATGTGTTTAGAAAAAAATGAAGAAACTAAGTAAGATGATTTTTTTAATACAAGGTTTAACACAAACTTTGAAATAATAAGAGAAGAATAAATTGTTTTTTTTTTTTTTAAAAAAAAACAAGATCCCAGTCGAAACTTAAAAAAACAAAATCAAGAAACAACACAAACTATATATTAAAAGGATACAACCTGATAATAGCATAATTTCTTATACCAATTGATGCTGACATATTCCAGGATACACTAAAAATCATATTTGAATGATTTGCAACTTGATCTAATAAAAACTTGTCTTAGAAAACCAAAATTATACGTGATGATCACTCTCATCATACACCTATAAAGAAATGTAAACAAGTGGTATTAAATAACAATGAAATTGATCAATCATTTAAATAGTTTGTATGTTAAGTTAAGAACTTAGTTTGAGAATTACTCAACTACGTAAAAGATAGCAAGAATGTCAATTTTTTATTATTAATAATATTTTTTTAAAAAAAAATCTCTACAAAAAGGTATTTATACTAGAAAGAATCTTAAGTTTAATAGGATATTTCTAATGAATATGAATCAACCTAATACATAATAATAATAATTAAATGAATCTAAATTTAAATAAACGACCCTAATATCTAAAAAAAAGCCTAATAATAACTAAAAGACAAATAAAACAAAAGTCAAACTATTTTAAATTAACTAAAATTATTTTTGTAATCTATTGACATAATCGAAGCCTAATTTTAAATATAATGTTCTCTCTCTTCTTATTTATTAGAGGAGTTTTCATATATAAATGGATAGCTATGTATAATTACCTTCCAATATATTTAGAATCACATTAAAATCACATTAAAATTATTTATGTAGCTCTAGTTATGACAAAAAAATAGTTAAAGATTAAAACTAATATATTTGAATCTTTTTATTTTAATTTTTTTGTAATGTCTGAATGTCCTATAAACCCTTCTTAAACATGAACTATATTAATCAAGGCTTGTATTTTATTATTTAATATTTACTTGAAGTCCATCTCAGTTTATGTATTTGAAAAAATCAATTGAAAGTTTTTTTTAAACCTCTTAACTCTAATTCTTGTTAATAAGCAAACTAGAATCTCTAATAGATCTCTTGATATTATTTAGATTGCACAACCTATTAGTGCAGTCTAGTCCATTCTTAGTCATGAAAAAAATGGTTTCCATTCAAATAATAATAAAATACTATATTGCTACACGAGCTTATAAATTCTTCTCATGATTTAAAATAGAGTAATAAAGTATTTGGGAATAAGATAGTATTCAAAGCATATTTTATTTGTAAATGCAGTAAAATATTTTTTTATATAAAAAATTATTTTAACATGTTAAAATGAGTTGAAAATATAAAAAAAATAATTTTAAATAAAAAATTTAATTTTTTTTAGAAACATGATTCTAAATTCATTTCTAAACACTGCGAATGAAAGTGTATTAGGCAACCTAAAAGGAACAAAACAATTCATGGATCATGACGCTGTGTTTCTGATTCCAGTTTCTCAGTTGACTTGGAGTTTGAAGGAGCAAGAAGCACATTGCCAATGGAGTGAGTTAAACTTGCTCCATTGCTTGTTGTGTCGGTTAATTCATGTGCGAAAGCGCGTGGGTCCATTATAGAAGTCAGACGGCGCTCCTCTTCTCTCCGTCGGGGGCACCGTACTGGGAGGAATTTTCAGTTTTAGAATTTGGGAGGTGGGGTGGGGTGTTTTGCGGTGGTTCAACGCTACTCGCTCTTTTCTGTTTGGTGGCCCAGGCCCACAAGCCCATGCTTCAAAGTTGAAAACTATGCCTGCGTTTATTTGTTGAGGATAATCCAGTTTTTGAGAAATTCTTTTAGGAAATAGATAATTATATAAAAAATGTTTATAGATTGAAAATACCATGTTTTCTACATTTTTCAACTAAATTGAAACAAAAACAATATTTTTTATCTGGATATTTTTCAACTAAATTAAAAAAATATAAAAAAAACTATATCCATGGATTAACTCAATATAATTCACATTCAAGTACTTAATCAAGTTATGTCTTATGAAAGATTTAACAACTAGATATATATATATGTTCTGGTTTGATTCACCTAGTTTATTATGAATATTTTTTTATTATATATATTGAAAAAGATTTTGTTCCATAAATATATTTTCTTATTTCTTTCCTTTAGAATAGATTATTAGTTAAGAAAAAGCGAGATAAGCAAAATAATTCCATGAAACTGAACACAGCATATGACTCTAAAATTTAATTATTAGCATTAAAAATTAGACAGTCGGGTGATTCATCCTTTTGATACATAGAAGACGCTATAATATTTAATATTCTGTGTATCATGTACATGATTTTTATGTAACTTTTGATACTATTTCAAGATACAAGAGATAAATACAACTAAGACAATGAATATAAGACTAAATAAAAGATGAAAATAAAATTGAGTTTGATAATGATATATAAAATATAATGATTGTCTTTACATCTTATTTGGTTAGTAGGTGATAAAATAGAATAAAATAAAAAAAATTATCTATTTTTTTTTAATATATATTATTATCAAACTTACATATTTTAAAAAATAAATAGATAGTATTTATTTTTATCATAATTTATATTGAATGTTGAAATTAATAATATTATCATAACTCTAGTTATAAAACATGAATTGACACGGTGTATTAACTCGGGGCCTGATTGATCCAATACCTAAACTAGTTTGGGTTAAAGAGAAACCCATATCGATCACGACTCGATAGATCATAGGCAAAACTCGGGTAAAAAAATCATTATTTTTTTTGAAAAAGATTATTTATTACCAGAATTTTTATATTTGTAGACAAAATTTTCTATCGGTATTTATACTATTCATTACCAGAATTTTTATATTTACAGACAAAATTTTTTGTCGATATTTATACTTTCATTCTGTTGGCAATTAATTTACTGATAATCACTGACAAAAATACTTCGTCGGTAAAATCTTTCATAGGTAATTTTTTGTCCAACGGTAAGTCTGTTGGTAATAAAAAAATATTATTACCGATAAATTTACTAACGGAAAAAGCACGTAAAAAAAGGTACTTGCTTTATTCTGTCGGTATTTCCCTTAGAAAATACCGTATGTAATTCCGTCAGTGATTATTTAAAAATATTTAAAAAATTTATTTTAAAAAACTATAAAATAATTAAATTAATATAAATCAACACTCTATAATACTTAGAATTGAGATGCTTGAAAAAAAAAGGAGGAAAATCAACCCAAATAAATTTGAAACAAATAAATAACACAAAAATAAATCAATTTAAAAAATTCATATGAAAAAAATGAAGTTGTGATTGCTAAAAATTCAAAAATTCTATAAATAAATCAACTAAAAATTAATCTCATATGAAAAGAAAAGAGTCCTACAACAACATTCATACAATTATTAAGAACAAAAAAAATTTAAAAATAAAATAAAATAAAAAAATATAAAAAAATAGAAAAAAAATCTTAGCTTAATATAGTTGCGAGTGAATGTGAGAAGAGAAAAAAAAATTCATAAAGTATATTAATTAAAAAAACTAAAAAGAAAAAAGAAAAAAAGAGAAGAAAACATACCTGAGCATGAAGGATAAAAAAAGGAGTTAAGAAGAGAAGAGAAGAGAAGAAAAAGAAAGGGAAGTTGATGTTTCTTACATAAGAAGAAGAAGAAGAAAAAGAAGAAAAGAAGGCTCATCTATTGTGAAATGAGGGATTCTGGACTTTTTGTTAAAATATTTTATCGATGGATAATTAGATATTAATATTTTTAATCATTTTGTATGTGATTTTGTCTGTAATATTTAATTTAAAATTTCAGTTTAATAAAAAAATTTCAAAAATCGACAAATATCACCAACAATTTTTCAATTCGTTGGTGATTCTGTATGTAATATTTAATTTAAATTTTTAATTTAATGAATTTTTTTTTAAAATCCGTTAAATAATACCGATGACTTTTTAATTTTTTGGTGATTTTTTCTGTAAAAAACAATTATTAACAATACAATTAGAAAGTAAACATTTTCAAAACTCTTTAAAAAATATTGACGAAAAATTTCATCGGTGATTTTCTTTATATTAGATATGATGGATAATGTTAATAGTTTACCAATGATTTTACCAATGAAATTAATTTTGTTGATAATTCTGTTGGTATAAATGTCATATCATCGTATTTTTTTAACTTTGTTTTAATTATTTTTTTTCACTATAATTCTCTCATTATATATTGAGAAAATATTTTCGACAGTAAAATTCATTGTAATTTTTATTTGTATTTATCAATTTTCTAGTAATGATTCTCAAGAAGAGTTTTAAAATTATGAAAATAATCACTTTTATTTTAACATATCTTAAGTGAATAATTTTGGAATTAAATTTTTTTTATTTGAATATTTTAAAAATAAAAATAAAAAATATTATATTTAGAGATATGTTGCTTTGTAACTGATGTATTAGAAGTGCAAAAATTTACTCTAAAATTATCAGAGATATAAATTTAGTTTTAGTTTTTTATTTTTATTTTTTTCTCTTCAAAAAACTATCTTTGTTTCTTTTATCTAATTACAATAACCAATAACTAAACTCTAATATCTTTGTTAAAGAATTTCGAGTATCGAAATGATTCAAGAAGTATCAATTTTGTGTCAAGATCTGGCTAAAATTGAAGACACTCGTGAGTACTCGTGTGAAAACTTAACAACGAATTAATTAAATGAATATAACAGCTAGCAGGGGTTTGGTTAAAACAACCATCAATAAATTAATGGGGAATTTAATATATCTATATATAGTATGGGTGATCATTTTCAGTTCGGTTCGATTTTTATAAAAAAAAAATAACCAAACCGAAAAAATTTTTTTTGAAAAAAAACCCGAAACCAAACCGAAACCGGGTCAAACCGACCGGTTTCGGTTCGGTTCAGTTCGGGTTTTTTAGGGGAAAAACCGGTTCAAATCGGTTTGGCTCGGTTTTTCTGGTTTGGCTTGGTTTTGGCTCGGTTTTTCCGGTTTGGCTTGGTTTTGGCTCGGTTTTTTTCGGTTTCGGTTTGGTTTTTTGGTTATAAAACCGAAACCGAACCGAACCGGCTGGTTTTTTCAAAATTTTAATCGGTTTAATCGGTTTTTTTTTTCGGTTCGGTTTTTTCAGTTATTTTTTTTCTGGTTTTCTCGGTTTAATCGGTTTTTTTACTCACCCCTAATATATAGGCACCCAATCATGACAAACAATACACAAATTTATTTATATATAGTGGTCATGATATTGCTGTGCCAATTTTCTCATATTAAAACTAATCCTCATTATTCGATTAATCTAAACTACCATCTAGCTATCTGTACACAAGATAAGAAAAGAAAGCGTCCAGATCTAAATAAACTCTACCCAACCCGGGCTTAACGTTTCAGTGTTTCTTCTTATTGTTTCAAAATGTTGATGTAAAAAAGCTTTGTAATAGGATACATGGCCATTTGCCATTGCCTTTTCCAGCAAAGACCAGAGAAAGAACGTGTCTGGAGCTTCTTAAATCTTAAATTATACAAGTTCTTCTATCAAAAAATGAAGAAAAAATAAAAAGTTGTACACGCTGTTGGCAGACTTGGTCAATCAAATGGTTAAAATTACAAGTCCAAACCTGGACATGGTAAACGAAATTCCTCGGTTCAGGACTGTTCCATCAAACAGGTCGAACATGGCATGGACCTGTCTGTCTGAGACTTTTAACAATGGTGAGGACGGTGGGGTGTTCCTGGCAGGAGCCTACAATATTGTTATGAGCTTGTGACTGCATTTCAAATTATTGTTATGAGCTTGTGACTGCATTTCAACAAACCCATATATTTTACCAGTTTATCTTGCCCGCCATGGAGTGAATTCTGGGACAAAAAAAGTTCAACGAGTTCAAAACATGACAAAAATTTATGAACTTACATAGCTTGACACGCTCAATTATTGTACATGGTATTGTTACTAGTTCCGGTTTCAATTTTGAATGAACACTGAGAATGATCTTAAGGAACGTCCACTAAATTTCTTCAGTGTATGAACATATCCAATTTGGTTTTTTCTTTAGCTCGCAAATTGTTTCGTTCTTGTGTATGATCATGTACGTACCATTTTTGTGCCAAAGGTGTTTCAATTCTAGATGAGATAGTTAAAAAAGAAGAAGAAGAAGAAGAAATTTTCCGCTGTATCAAATAATTGCTATAGATCCATTGAAACACTGGGTTACAATTGTCGATAGCTACACAACAGAGAAAAATGGCATTACATGTCAAGTTTTATTATTCAGGTGAGGCAAAAAAGGAAGTATAATGATGAAGATTTAATCAATCAATTTTCCGCCTCAACAGGAAGGAAACCCATTTCTTCGAGTACTTTTGCACATTCTGGTTGAGCAACCTTCTTCATGTACCCAAGAGCATTGGCATATCGGAGACTATTCACCACTCCAACGTTCTTGGTGAGGAGGATCCTAGCAGAATCAACGCTCTTGAATGGTTCATTGCAATCGGCTCTGGGGCTCTCCACCAACCTAACCTCACAGATATCTTCCTCGTGATCTCCCGCCACGGGTAGGCGGTATGTGCCCCTGCTGTCGGTTGAGCCCTCCACGGTATATGTCAAGGTGCCATTCTCACGGTTGTTGCATGCCAGTTTCACCTTGGCACCTGCACCATGCACGCGCGCCCACACACATATAAGAAGAGGAGCTAAAATTTTGAATCAGAATTTAAAAACGAAATTGCACATTACTTGATAGTGCTTGTTAACAAGACCAATATATATGTATACTGATGGCCTTCTTAATATAGTAACATTGGTGCATAAAAGCTGAGCATTAATTCGATACCTTAATAAACGATAATCAAACTATTAACCACATCGTTTACCTGGAAGAGCGTCGCTGATCTTGGTCTGAAACTCAACCCGGCAAGTGTCACAGTAAACCTTGCCTTCGACATCTAAGTAATCTGCAGCGTAGGCGGAGATGAGAACGGAGGAGAAGCAGAGAGCTGTAGAAACGAAGGCAGCCACGGTGAAACCCTTTGCCATTTTGTTCTATGATTACTCTTAGGGTTCCGATGGAATATGCATGGATTAACATTCCTTTTATAGGGAAAAAGAGAGGTGAAGCTACTTGTTTTTGTGTGGTTGTGATTCAGGTTTGACTATTCCCCAAGGTTTCCAACGGAAAATACGGTTTTATCACAAATGTTTTCAAGCTTTGTCTTTTTTTGTCCACTATAATAGGTATAAGGTTTGTTATTTTTTTTTTAATTCATGCATTGACAGAAAAATTTCCATCTCTTTCGCATAATTATTAGTAAAAATTAATTTTATTTAGAATTTTTTTATTTAAAAATATATTAAAATAATTTTTTTATAATAGGAGTTCGGGACATTTTTTGGGCATCAACCGAAGCAATGAATTTTATTAGGGCCCAATAACAGCTTTAAAAATCAGACAATACAGGCCCACTAGGGATATCCTTTCAACCTCAGTCCATTAAACCATCTTTGCTATGCCCGTGCCTTCTTCTATCTATATTTCAATTTCTGCCTTGCCAACCGTTTATCGGGTTTTGATTTGGATCAATTTATATATAAGCTAAATTAGTATTTTTTTAATATTTTTTACATTAAAAAATAATTCTTAATTCTAATTAAAAAATTATTAATTTTTAATTAGTAAATCAACTGTTCAATCAACCGCCCATCACTAAACATGCATGAATGCATTTTTTTTAAAACAAATATGTCGGTGTGATTTTGGAGTCTCAATACTCTATGTTAGATGTTATGATTATATTTTTTTAAAAAAAAATATTTTTTTATTTTAATGTTATGATTATATTTTTTTTTATTTTTAAAAATTTATTTTTAATATTAGTACATCAAAATGATCTGAAAACAAAAAACTAATTAATTTAAAGAAAAAAAATATTTTTTAAAAAATATTTTTAAAATAAAAAAAACTGGTGTTTCAAGGAGACAATGCAACAAATTATTAATTTCTAATATTTAACATCCACTCAAAGCAACGCACACTCACTTATCTCTTTAACATCAATACAAAGTTAATTGAATACAATTGTTTCTAAATAATACAAAGATTTTGGATCAAAATAGAAAAAAAATTGAGAGATATAGAATTGTGAGTACAAGTGTAAAAATTTTATCTGACTTATCCAATTTCAGTGGATTGAATATTTATTTGATTTGATTGAGGAAAGACAAATATGATTTAATTTGATATGAGTTGTTGTAAAGATAAGTAAATATTACTTAAAAATTAAAACGTGTGGGGTGAATATTATCCAATCGACATTATTCATCTCTTCACGAAACATTATGGATGACCCTGTTTATTTTAAAAAAATTCACTTTAATCCTCAAAGTTTTATTTTGGATGATTTGATCTTGATTGAAGACCTTTCTAACCACGACCACCAAACCTCTACTACCAGGAGCCATAGACTAACTTGTCAATGGTGTTTGAATGGGAGGCTAGACTGAAGAAAATGCCCTTGAAGTTGATGACTGTCTTCTAGGACACTCTTTGATCTAATGATCTATTTAGTCATATCCGAAACAAGCCCCAGTTCTTTTGGAGCACTTTGCAATAGTATGACCTCTTTTATAATACTAACATGCAGAACTATCTCCAGATGGAACAAATGAGCTATGAGGTGCAGTCTGAACTAAATTCTGAGTATCACTACTACTACCTTGACTACTTGAACCATTAGTTGAAGGTCTCTGTCTAAACCTCCTCGGAATCCATTAGTCTTGATAGTCACTTCATCCCCTAGACCCCCTAGACGGACCTATATTTGATATTTGTTGTCTAAAAGACTTAACCCTTTTTGAACCTATATTTGATATTTGTTGTCTAAAAGACTTAACCCTTTTTTCTAGACCTCTTAGGCTGGCTTGTAGCCATATCCTCTAATTCTTGCACCATTATCAACCTCGCGTGCTATCAACAGCTGATGAGCAAGATTGAAACACTTGTGATACCATAAACACATACATTGAGGATTTGAGTCCTCTAACGAACCTTTTCACTCTTCACTTCTTAGTGGGTAGAAGATGTTTTGCATACCTAGACAACTGAGTAAACTTTATATTATATTCATTCATTGTCATGCTCCTCTAAAGTAACCTCTTAAACCTATAAAGTTGAGCATCCCTAACATTTTGATGGTGAAACCTTTCTAAGAACATGATATTACACTCCTTTCATATACACTAAGCCTCTACTGGCCTTGCTCTTTTCCCAGGCTTAATTTAAGAGATTGTCACATCTTCCTCCAACCTGAATGATGCCAAACTCATTGTCCAGTGGTCTATACATCCCAAAATTTCACACCGTCATCATATATTGTTTAAGAACCTTTAAGGATCTTCTGAACTATCCATCCCAATGAAGATAGGAGGTGACAACTTCATAAAATTATTCAACGGCACATTGACTCCCTAAACAATATGGGATGATGATGGTATATCTTTATTCTTTCTCCTATCTCTTTTCATATTAAACTCTATCTAGGTCTGCATTACTTAGCTGAGCTGCTAAAACTCTATAATAGGTTTAAGGTTTGCTACCAATGTACATGTTTTACCAACAAAATTGTCTTTTTATAACTCATGAGGCTCCTCCTCCACTACTAGAGGTATCTACTCAACATGTTAATTATCATCTATTTTAATAGTACGAGCTACATGTCTATTACTTAGTATATCTTATAAGAAATGAGAGCATTTAAATCGTGCCAAAAGAAATAGCATGGAATTATAGGAATTCATGTCTATCATAAAGGAAGAAGACATACTTGATGAGAATTTTGAATTTAAAAGACAATAAACCTTAATGCTCACTTATTATAAAATTATTCTACTATTGTTTTTTAACCTAATGCTCTGATATCAAGTTTGTCACGATCTGATTCTCATATTTATGACCAGCACATAAGTAAGGTCCCTCTCTAGGGTTCCATACCTATGCGAACCAAAATTTACATATGAACTTATTATTTAAATAACTTAATTAGAGTCTAATACAACAATAATAACAAAACTAACTATATAATATAAATTGTTTATCTTAATACAAGAGTTAATACTAATTTGTAGTTGCAGAACACTAATTACATATAAAAAAATATTAATTACAATCAAAATAACAACTTCTGAAGATCCAATACAAATAACTTGCTAACAAGTTATAAGCTTGAAAAAGGTAAATAATGAGAGAGCGAGTTCAACAACTTAATGAGTAGATAATGTTCAATATATATATACTGTATGGTTTTAGGTTCTTATATAAAAGTTTTTATATACTGTATAATACAACAATAAGGAATATATATAAAAATATGGTTTTAGGTTCTTATATAAAAGTTTTTCAAACATGCCACAACAAGAATATCATAAAATAAAACTTGTTAGAAAATCAAAATGCAATGAATATGAGACTCTGTACTATGAGATGATCAGTCTACACAAGTTGGTGACTCCTCTAAAGTTTCAGATACGATATGCACAAAGACTAATACTATCATATTAGTATGGATATTCTAACTGGTTTATCATAAGTTCATATCATAATCAAATAGATAAATTTATATCTCAAGACTCAACTTATGACATCAATCAAATGAGAAGCTAGTAATTCAGAAGTCAATTCAAAAGTATATATTAACTCATATAAAAAATTCAAACTCAACAATTGATTATGCTTTATCATAACAATGATAATAGTCAACATATATATTATTAAGAAACATGGTCCAATTCATATTAACAATTTAAATATTTATATTTTTCTCATACATATAAAAAATTATTCACTCAGCTGGCTCAAAAAACAAAAAAAAATCAAAAGCAAATATTAAAAGCAGTCATATTAATATCTTAACAATAAAATATCAGGATTATCTGAATTTAAAAAACACATATTATTTCCTTTTAGAGCTTTCAGATAGTTTTCCAGTTTGCCAAGCTTACATTGTGGCATTCTTCCCTAAATCCTATAAACAAATTCGAACCATCCCATCCACTGAACAAACTCATGAGCATGTCTGTGCTTTAGAATCCACTTCATTCATGTTCTTAACCTTGAGATGTCTCCACCTTCTATAGCCCTTTCCAATCTACTAGCCGATGATCTTTTCATCCCCTGTTTCTATTCTATAGATTCAGTTTTCATGCTGGTTTCAGGTTTTTCAAGATTAAATTTCTTGTCATGAAGGAATTTAACAAGGCCTTGGAAAGAAGCTTCTATGCCACTACTCTTCATTTATTGTCGTAAAACTTCTTCAAGGGCGACTTCAACATCCTCTATGAGCCCTTCAATTTCTTCAAAGAATTTATGATGTTGAACTGCTAGATACTGGAAGGCTAGTTGCTTGAATGTAGAGATGGTACAAGATGACATGTTAATGTGCATGTCCGTGCGACGAAGTAAAGCTGGATAAAGCATTGCTTTGTTATTGGCCATATAAACGAGAATGCGTTCGTTGCTGCAAGATAACCATAGTCCATTAGTGGCTTCGAGGAACATAGACATCATCCTCTACAGAAATCATAAGAACACAAAAAACCCATTATATCAATTTTCGAACTATAAAAAGAAGTGATAATACATGTTATATAGATTGAAGTTAGAAGGCCTCACTAAAGTTTCTACATCAAGCCCAAGGAAAGCATGCAATGAGAGGTTATGATTTTGTAGATTTCATAGTGGGGTTCGTCAATCATCCACTGAACTAACAATCAAATTTCATTGTCTTAAGTGCATTATGTTTACTTGTGCATATCAGTCAAGTTCTAAATGAACACTTTTCTGGTAGAAGTTCTAACCTTATGCTCATCATAATTCTCTGGTCCGTTCTCATATTCTTGATCTAGTAGCTCGACATCGCAATCAATATCCTTGAACACCAAAATTGATTTACTAGGGACTTCGTGATGCATGATGTAGTGAATATTAAAATATGTTCGATCCAGCTGGTAGATGTCATAATTCAAGTGATTAGCCATGACAGCAATCAAGCCTGACTTGCCTGTGCCAGGAGGGCCACATAACAAGTACCGACGATTCCAAGCTTTCCCAATTCTTCTGTACTTTTCCTGAGCACTCATGAAGGTGTTCAAATCATCCAATAGTATTTTCTTCAGCTATGGTTCCATTACCAGGATCTTGAAGTTTGTTGTGTGCTCAAATGTGTCGTCCAATTCCCACTGTCTGTTGCGGTACTTTTGAAACCGTTGAACCCTTCTTTCTTCTTTAATGGCCTTTTCTTGCTCCAAAATGTATGTCAAGTACAGATTCAGCATAATATCTCTGTGTTCCTTGTGAAAAGTTAGCTCATAGGTTCTTCTACCTGATTGCATGGTTGTGTTTATTTTCTCAATATCGAACTGCTCAACCTTTATGAAAACCAATTTCCACCTTATTTTCACATTTCAAAAAGCATCAAGAATCTCAACATCTTTGTCGACGGCAGTTTCTTCCTCAGCCTCTCTACCCCTGATTATTGATGAGGTAACTAAAGTGCCCCAGTAGAAATCAGCTACCTGAAACAATTAAACTCTGGCCTTCGATCTTTTTCTACAACAACAGTAAGTAATTGAGTGGAGAAATGGGAAGAGAAGCTATGGAGGTTGGAGAAGTATTTTTGGACACCAAAAGGGATGAAGGCACTGGTAATTCTACGAACAAGCATTATGGAAGCAGCAAGAGTGGCAAATACAATGATAGTTTCCCTGTTTTGAAGGGACACCATTTTCAAGTTTGTCAGCTATCAAATTATCAAATCTCAAGGCATGTGCTTATATCGGCCTCGAAAGAAAGGGTCTTGTTTAGCAAAGTCGCTTTTGCTCCTCAATCAATTTCATTAGAGATTTTTACAATTCTAGGCAAAGAAAATTATACTTCCAATACTTTTCCATTGAGATTGGTCTTTCATTGCTATGGATGTTTCTATAGGTTTTGATATTTCCTAGTCTTGATTTCAGGGCTATTCTATTCATGAGTAGAGACGACTTTTCCAACTTTAATTTTGGAAGTCAACATGCTTTTTAACCAGGCAGTTCTTTGGCGCTTTTAGAGAAAGATATTCTAATCTATTCAGCTAGTCAAGGCTGCATAACAACGCCATTGAAGAGTCAACCAGCATAGTTTAGTTGAAATCTGGGAGAGTTTAAAATTTTTACCAGCATAGTTTAGTTGAAATCTGGAAGAGTTCAAAATTTTTTCTTTCTTTTTTTGGCGAAGAAGTGTTCAAATTTCAAGGGTCCAAGTTTATGAGCTCATTTGGCCTCAAATCAAAGGAAATCTGGGAAAGAGTGGTCCATGGTAGAAAGTCCCTAAACCATGACACATGAAAGGATATCGTCTGAAATCCCGTCTAGTGTGCCTCCATTTTGGTGTTTTGTCACTGGATATTGGGAAGATAAAAAATACAGTGCTTGCGTCTCTGCCTAAATATTTGAAAATGTTATCTTGGCACTCTATGTTGCGAAACCATGGAGAGACAGCTTTATAGTTTTGGTGATTTAAATCCCTTAATTAGCTTGAACTGAATGCCAGATAAAAACGTAAATTAAATTTCAGAGAGAAATCAAACATATATAAAGGCACATCAAATACAGGAAAAAAAAAAAGATCCATTACCCTTTGGATTCTGGGCTTAAGCATTAACCATGGATAGATAATGAACCCGCCTTCAAAAGTAGTGCTTAATAGACTCTCACTAGGTTGTTTATGGACAACTATCTCAACTTGATGTCAATAGCTAGAATCTATATAGACTATCGAAGATACTCACGAATTGGATAATCAATGTAATCTAATATGGCACAAAAGTTTAGGGAAGTTTTGAGTGATCTTCCAGCCTAAAGGTTGATATAACATCATATGGTAGTTGATTACATGTATGAGAAGAACAAGTTAATTAACAAGAACTCATCTACTTTTGTGCTTCAATGCCCATAACTGATTCTAAGCTTTGAACTTGGCATATTCAGCAATCTTGTTGTGAAGAAATTTGATTAGGCCTTGGAGGGAAACTTCAACATCGCTACTCTTCAGAAGCTCTCCTGAAATTTCTGCAAGAGTAATTCCAACCTTCTTTATAAGACCTTCAATCTCCTCGAAGAGTATGTGATGGGAAATATTAAAATGGTTGAAAGCTATTTGGTTGAAAGCAAAAATGGTGCAATATGGCATGTGAACGTGCATGTTCATCAGATCAGGAGTCAACAATTCTGGGTCGAGCATGTCTATGTGATTGGTTGTGAAAACAACAACCTGTCCATCTCCAGCGCACAACCGAAGTTGTTTAAGCATATCTGAGACCTTTACCTGATGGTGTAATAATAAGATAAAGTGTACATCAAATTTTTATTGATCTAAAAGCTATTTTCAAACATGAATGTGTAGATTGATTGTCGAAATCATCTGTGTTCAAATAGCTATGCATTGAAGTATATTGATTCTCACCTTTTTTTCACCTTGGTTTTGTGGCTTGATAGTGCAGTCTATATCCTCAACTACGACTACAATTCGACTGGGCAGTCGAAGGATCAACCAGCGCTCTAAATAATTTGGATTGTTGTAAAATTCTGATACATCTAAGTCATAGATGTCATATTTTAAGTGATTAGCCATTGCTGCGGTCAAGCTTGACTTGTTGGTGCCAGGAGGACCGTATATCAAGTAACCACGATTCCATTGTTTGCTAGAATTTCTGTAATATTCCTCTGCGTTCATAAAGGTGTTCAAATAATCCAATACTGCTTTCTTAAGCTCCGAATCGACTGCAAGGGTCTCAAAGGTAATTGGGTGATCAAAATTGAAGGTATATTCTGAGACTCCAGATGCGAAGTCCACTGGATATAGCTTGATTACCTTACTTTCTTCTCTAATAGCCTTGCCTCGCTCCATGATGTATGGCAAGTATGAATTCAACACCATCTGTTCATGTTTCTTGTTGAAAGTTAGCTCATAAGATTTCATATATTTTGCATGTCTACCTTGATCCGACATTTCATGTTTGAAAATCAATCTCCATCTTGCTTCCACATTCTTAAAAATATCAATTATCTCTTCGTTTATCTCCAAGCTGGTTACCAATCTCTTCATATCCTCATCCTTTCTCACTTTTAGTCTGCTTACAGAGGAGCTGACTTCATTGACCAAATATGTATCAATAGCCTGAAATTCTTTGTTAAGCAAGTCGTCCTCTTTGTGTTCCTCTATAATGATAGTCTTTCGACTAGAGAAATAGGGAGAAGATTTGTATTTGGAGGCGAAGAAGTGTCTTCGGACCTCATAAATGGTTCAGACAAGAATTGCAGAAGCGACAATAGGGGCCAGCGTGATGAAAACTTTTGATGTATCTTGGCTCTTCAGAGAGGATAACATTTTTGTAGGTTTTTGTGATGGTAGATGTTAATGTATTATGATGTAGTTCTTCAAGAAAGCTGTAAATTAGGTTTAATAGAGGTTTGCTTTTGCTTCTCTTTTAACAAATCTTTCTGCTAGCAAGCAATGACTTCTATAAAGAGCCTCGTAACTGGAATTAAAAGTTTGTCATGAGTACTTTTCCTCTTTGTATTAGGACTTTGCTAGTTCCTAAAACAAGATTCCAGAAATTTATAGGTCCCTTGGAGCTATCCTGGAAGGATGCGTGCCTTAATACCTTACTGCATGCGGCAATGCTCATTAACATGAAGTGAAGTTGACAGCATACCTCCTTGGTTTTCCCGACTTGTGAAACTTTGACATATTCAAGGACGCTTTCTGGGACGATGAAAATGGAAGAAATGGTGGAAAATAAGGACACGGATTATAGGATCAATGGTTGAACAATTATATTGCTGCATAAAAGTCCAAGCTTTGCTGGCTAAATACTCTTCAACTAGAATAGTCTTCGAAAGGCAGAGACTTGGAATTATCCTTTCAGAATTTCAGTGCATGTTCTTCTAGAAACATTTGCTGGACAAGCCATGACCAGCACAGAGGATTGATAAATTAGTCTTATGGGTAATTTTCTTTCCTTTCTTAGCTAGGCTTTATAAAGCTCACTGAAGAATTCATGAAGTTTTAACTTCAGAATCTTGATCACATTTTTCTCTCTCGCCTATTTCAAAGCCTTTTCACAAACTTCATTTTTATCATCATTAATTTGATAACAAACCTTACATTAAGAAATTCCTGGGGGATGTTCTCTCCAAAACATTCCTAAGACAAAAACAATTCTTTCTATAGTAGCAGCTTCAGCAGTGCTGATTCCAAGCATTGTCAATCTCTGCATTCTTTATCGTCGTTTTTCTTCTCAAGTCACTCCTGTCGTAGAAGGATATGAACAAGAGCAATAGAACGAAGAATTATTTGTGGCTGCTGAAACTTTTAGCAATAGAATGAAGAATTATTTGTGGCTGCTGAAACTTTTTTGGGCACTAAATTGGCATCATCCATTCGATGAATAAAGGCAAGCGAGAGAGAGAGAGAGATAAAAAACCAGAGAACGTCATTGACATAAATCAAGAAGTTGATGTTTTTGAAAATATATAAGCTAGTGTCTGGTCATATGGACATGCACATTCACATGCCATGTAATACCTTCTCCACTTTCAAGCGATTAGCAGCCAGATATTTAGACATTTATCACTCTCAGCTCTTCTAAGAGATTCCAGAGAAAGTTGAAGCCAACCCTGGAAATGGAATCAAATTTAACTGCCCAAAAACTTCTCTAACAATATAAAAAAAAAACCAAAAACACTCAATAAAATTCAAAAACCTCCAGCTTACTTTATACTACCACACCTCAGCCCAACTACAACTAATATACAGAGCCCAGGCATTATATCTTGATTCCATTTTAAGCATACACCCGGGCTCAAGCATGGAAGATCAAGCTTCCTCTCTGGATACATGCTTAACATACTAGACATGTAAAACCTAGCTGGTGTTACGTGTGCACCCCAACACCTACATGGACTCAGGTACTTATGTTCAAGTTTAATACTCATTTGATAATTTTTTTAGGGTTTCATATAGGTCTTTTAATATTTTATATGAATCTAATATATATTATTTTAAATAGAATATAACTCAAAATATCACAATAATAAAATTACACTTTAACCATTTCTCTTTACAAAAAGCATGAACTATAAATATATCATGAATCCTTCAAGCCAAAGGTTCACGATCTCTTCATTCTTAACACTTTCAACATCCATATTTTCAGAGTTTATCTCTTTAAAATATCATTGCACTTTTCTCTTTATAAAATTATGAACGTAAGTATCGAAAAGTCCTTACATCCATCAAAAGAAACCTTTTGCAAGTATCAGTTACCAACCACCAATCACCTTAACTCACTAGGCACCATCTTCTACTAGCCACCAATCATATGGGCTTTCCATATTAAGCCATCAGACACCTTGGCTAGAAAAAATTGATCAGATTACTTAAATTAGGAGATCAATCAATTATCCAACACATTAGCCTTATTTTTAAGTATCTCGGACTTTAGGACTAATTAATTGGCACCATTTATGGAATTGATAGAAAAGGCATCAATTTCTAAAACTTATTTTTGACATTTCCATGTCATTTCATGGCATACAACCACGACATATGTGAGTCAAGAAGTAAAACAAATCCACTAGTTAACAAAACACCTCTACTCATCCAAACCTTCAATAACTTATCAGTCAAGTGAAACTCCTCATTTAGATCATGTTGGCAACCCAAGAGCAAAATCAAACCTTGTCATCCCAACAAGTCTTGACATCCTCAGCAACACATAACGCTCCAGCACCACAACTACTAACCACACCAAGCACTCGTAAACAATTACACTACTCAAAAGAGACTAAATAGATTGACATTCTTAAGAATCCCTCAAGAGGTCGTTTGTGCTATTATATACTTATGTACAAAGTCAGTACTTCGAACATACTTTTCTTAGCTATAATGAGATGGACACCAATTACCATGAGATGGACACTAATTACCATAATTATCATTCTATGCCAAACTCTTTAAGCTCCCAAGAGCCTAACAAATAAAGAATTAAGAAACAGTTTGTACATAAGTATATCTAGAAGAATGACGAACCCCCATCAGTGGAGGGGTTCTTTCTTGTCCAAACGAGTATTGACCATTTGGTTCCCAATGGACTATAATTCATAAAATTGAGTATGGACAATTATAATAGTCAGGCAGACCCAAAAGAGTATGTATATAATGTGCATTGTAGTTTAAAGTTGGTCATCCAATATAATGACTAAATGTGCAAAATCCTCCTCATAACCTCCCAGGATCTGCGTGTGTTTGGTATGATAATTTGGAGCTAAACTCCATCGAAGGGTTTAATGACTTTACACCAAGCTAGTGGCATGCTTCAACACCAGCATACCCATCAAGAAAAGCTCTATGATGTTATTTGGTGTTACCCAACAAAAAAGCGAGTCTACACAAGCATATATAAAGAGGTTCAATGAAAAGATGCTCAAGGTGGAAGAATTGCCTAAGTGAGTAGCCTTCGAGACTTTAATAAGAAGGGTAAGGAAATATGCTCTTTAGAGAAAACTTTATGACTTCCTAGATAGAAGCTTGCTCAAGGTAAAGCAAGTCATAAAAAATAACATATATGTGGAAGAGGCTGATTTGCTATGATATAGGTCTCATTGTTTTTACAAGGAAAACCAACATGAGAGACCTTTCAAGCCAGATCATTCTCCTAATATAAATAAAAGCTTAATGAAGAACCATAAAGGATACATCTATGAGCATTTCGTATATCCTAAGGATTTATAACTCTCTTGAATCAAAATAAAATCACTTATTTAAAGTTATCAAGGTAGTCAAACCAAACATCTTAGAACCACTTCCAAGACATGTTCCTCTTAAGAAACCCATATATATATCTTTTAGACCACATCAGGATGTATAATAGTAATGTAAGTTTATTTTTAAAATAAAAATAATGTATATTTGATATACATTTTCTAACTAAAAAATTTTAGTGGGGTTTTCAAACACTTTTCAAAGAATAGATTAACTCGGTCTCCTTAATGCAATATAATCACTCTTTTTGAAGGGGATTAACTTAGTTTTTCTAGGGTAATAACCTTATAATCTTCAAAGGGTTGGTATGAGATCTCTCTATTGCAATAGCATCATTTTTCAAGTGATGCCAAATGGTCTTTCACTAATTCGTTAAGTGTTTAACTTGGATCCCCTATTCTCTAGTGTAGTATCAGATTAGTACATTCTCTAACTGATGCCAAAGGACCTCTCATAAAATATTTAGGGGTTGATCTTAGATGATATATTCTCCAGTGTTGTCTCAAACTAGCACATTCTTCAAATGATGCCTAATTTCACCAATTCACTAAGAGTTGATCTTGGATCCCCCATTACTGTAGTCTCGAACTAGCACTTTCTCAAATAATGCTAAAAACCTATTCACTAATGCAATCTTAAATTGACACTACTCTCTAGTGAAAAACTCTCATGTCTAATGTCATTCTAATGAGGTTAGATAACCCTCACACATCATGTATCACTCATTAGTTGGGGGCTTGCAAGCACCTACGCCATTATCACTAATTTGTTAAGCAAAGGCTTGGCCATGACAGCCCAATCCCACCATCTAGGTGCATGCCTATTGTTGAGTGTACACCCAACTAGCGATATGCGTCCTACCTAACTGGTGATAAAAGTGACACGTCTGTCCTTGTTGGGTATATTTTCTAGTTGATGTTGTCATGTACCATAGCACCCTTGTGGACTTGAGCTATCGCATTTGAGCCTAATGTGTTTAAGTCCAGATAGCACACCTAAATCTATTTTTTACTTTTAATTGGCTTGAGCATCTTGCCTGAGCCTAACATTTCCTTTAGAATTTTTTCTAATACCCCACGTAGGTCCCTCAATATTTTTTACTAATCTAATACATATTATTTTGAGTAGGGTACAAGTCAAAATATCACAAGGATAAAATTACACTCCAACCCTTTTTTTTTATAAATAAACAAGATTCATGGATTATATATGCACTATAAATCCTCCAAATCTAAGGTTCACGATCTCTTTATTTTTAACACTTTCAGCATACATATATTCAGAATCTATATCTCCGAGATATTATTGTACTTTCTCTATAAAATTATTAAATCAAGCAATAAAGAATCTCTACATGCATTAATGAGAATCTTTTTGTAGATATTAGCTACCAATTATCTTAACGGTAAAACTTACCGGGCACTACTTAAACTTTTCATATCAAGTGATTAGACATCTTAATTAAAAAAAATAAATTAAATTATTTGAAGTAAGAAATTAATCCATTATTTAATACAACTATTTTATTTCTAAATATTTTGAATTTTAAGACCCATCACCTACGAGGAGACAACTATTTCATTTCTAAACATCTTAAATTTTAAGATTTTAAGACCCATCAGATCGTCCGATAGCTAACTCAAAGCACTAACTCCCTCTAAAACATCGCTAAATTCCTCCAGGGTAAGAAATCAGAGAAGGACGAGCACGAGAACCACATGAAAATTGAAGCTGGCGAGAAGCGTACAATCCCGCGACCAAGAGAGGTTTATACAACTAATAGATCTTATTTTTTGGATTGTGTACAAGGTCATGGAGAATCATGATCAAAATCAACAGAACGCAAAATCCATTGCTGGATAATTTTGCTACCCATTTATATGCCTTTTCTTTTCATCGTCAGCATCGATTCGAAATTTAAATGAAGATCGTACATGTAGCCAGGACTTCCTGATTCATCCAAAAGACAAAGCAGCTCTAATGCAACACCAGTAAAGCTGAAACACACTCATCATCCACCCAGAAGCTTTCACTACACAGATGATATTATCTAGCAGAATTATCCATGGTCACTTACGAAAGTTAACTGGCGACCCGAACACTACGCTGAGATAGACCTCACCGTCTCTAATAGCATTGCAAGCATGAATAACTCTATTCAGTTTCGCAACTTCAGTTTTGTAAGAAAACTCTATTCATAAGTTTATTTCTAGAAATCCACCGAGATCTCCAACATGATATCCTGAAGAGGTGGTAATCACTGAATAAAAGATGAATTCTTTACCCAAAACAACCAATTGAAATATAATTGGCCTGCAAGGAAATTTTAAAAACCAGCAATAATCGTAGGCCATCCATATTACAACCCAACAAATATTCCTGCTAATACATAGTTGACGGACAACAAGACTAATACCAAGTGACAATAGTAAGGTACAACAAATGAGAAAACCATAAAAACCTCTCTTAAAGTATAGCAATGACACAACAACGTGGGAAAATCATCCTACTCCCATTCACACGTCAGAGTTCCAGTCGCATCATCACTGCACAACAAAAGAATTCAATGAATGTTCATAGATCTGCAAATCCAAATAAATGGTTCAGAGAACAGACAATTCACAATAGGTAAATGACCAACCTCAGCATCTTCACCCCCACCAGCTTTTGCAGAGGTTTCCATCTTCTGGTCTTCTGTCAAAATAAGAATTCAGCTAAGTCAATTGTCCACTAAAAACCTACAGTATACAAACATTTGTAATCATATGTGCACAACGGACAATTCATGCTGCAAAAAGTGCAGGTTAAAGAAGATGTCCACTAAAAACCACTATGATTTCTTACAAAGAATCTGAAGCATTTTGTACCTGTGAACTCAAACAATCAAATGCATATAGATTTTAATTGGTCCATGGGCCATCACTTTTCAATTTTGCTCTGCTCATTTGATTTAGTAAGATACTACTAAACCCAAATGCTCCAAGTAAAAACACGAAATCATGAATGCAGCATCTAAAGAATTCACAAACCTCATAATGAGACAATGTCAAGTATATCAATTTTTCCATTTATTTGTTTATTGTTATGGAGAAAGAGTCTAGCAAAAATGGGATTTCAATACATTTTAGACCAAGTACAGTATTATACTTAATGGAGAGAACAGATCACCATTATTCTTCATAAAATAAAATGAAAATTTAACCCTCTCAAACTTTCATGCATTGAATCGACAGATACCTCCATCCTCAGGAATATCAGAAGTCCACAGAGTGAGGTTGTCCCTCAACAGTTGCATAATCAAAGTGCTATCCTTGTAAGACTCTTCACTCAGGGTATCCAGCTCTGAAATAGCTTCATCAAATGATTGCTTCGCAAGATGGCAGGCCCTAAGAGACCCCAAAAATGCAATAAGAACTTAAATGTATAAGCTTTTCCAATACACAAATAAAATTATAGTCTAGAGCTTTTCCCACATATAAGCAATCACATTCTGCATACCGTTCTGGTGAGCTCATAATCTCATAGTAGAACACAGAGAAATTCAGAGCCAAACCCAGTCGAATGGGATGGGTGGGAGATAGATCTCTTGCTGCAGTTGATGTAGCAGTCTGCAAAAACCAACAAACATGCAGAACTAATTATATAGTCAACCTTATGCAGATGAATAAACTGATATGTAAGAGGCGAGGTTAAAGGAAAACAAGGGTAGAGGTGGCAGATTTAATGAAAAAGAAGCACCATATAAAATTGGCAGAAAATCAAATGGCCATAACTAAAGAATGCTCCCATGGGAAAAACACATGGAGAATATCTGTACAGGTAAAGAGCCTTGGTAGATATCAAACAGGGCTCTGCCAGTTTAAAAACATCAAAACACAGCTGTACAACATTTTATGCAAGTGAAAGCAATCCCTGATCAATTTAACAGTAAATAAAGACGTTACAGCTACCTAAATGCAAGTTTCAATACCATTCTCCTTTCTAAGAAATAACTAAAGAGACACAAGAAAATATATGTCAAGGAAAGGATGTAAAGCCTGGGGTTTTCAAAAATAGGTTGCACATGAAGAAAATTCACGTTTCAAGATAATCCGGACAGCAAAAGTGCAACTGTCTGGGAGAGAAAAGAACCATCTGTGACTCAGTTTAGAGCAGATGAGTGCTTAAAATCAAGTCAAAGCTCTCAAACCCTAGAATTTAATCATGGCATCAAAGGAAAACAGAATAAAAAATAGGCATACATACCTCATATGCCTTAAGTGACTGATCAGCTGCCTCTTTCCTCTCATTACCACTCTTGAACTCTGCTAGATACCGGTAATAATCACCTTTCCTGCACCAAACCCAAATACCTTCAAAAATTTCACATGACAATTTAAACCACATCATCTACATAAAAAAATTAATAAAATCACAAACAAATCCACCCTTACATCTTATAATAGAACACAGAGGATTCCCCAGGTACAGATGATGGAATGAGATGCTCATCAATCACAGTCATGATATCATTGCAAACGCCAGTTAACTCTGCCTCCACCTTCTTCCTATACTCTTTGATCCTCTTCACATTTGTTTCATTCCCTTTTGACTCCTCCTTCTGCTCAATTGATGACAAGATTCTCCATGATGCCCTCCTCGCACCAATCACATTCTTGTATCCCACAGAGAGCAAGTTTCTTTCCTCCACTGTTAATTCAACATCAAGGTTCGCCACTTTTTTCATGGCATCCACCATTTCTACATGCCATCACACAATAAACTATCAGTTTTCTAACAACTTTCAACAAAAGTATCAACATCATAAATTTGTTTCTTTTATTTTTTTGAATTTCCACTAGAAACTAATTTCGATGAACAGAAATAATTCCATTTTTATTTTACCTTTCACCTATGCAATCACAAATAAACAAATTAATTAGTTGATAATTACTGAATCAGCAATTACTAAATTTCCTCTATTGTTAATTTTTTCTTTTTGAAAGATCCCAAATTTAAGCACAAAAACCTACATTAAAAGACATAATAATAGTGAAATTAAGAAGAAGAAAAAGCACCATCAAAGTAGTTGCAAATGAAAGAAGAAATCAATCAAAATAATTAAAATCCGTAACCTTAATTCAACGTGATTAACTTATAATCTCCCAAAAAAGAAGACGAATATATTTCAATAATTTTTTTAAATCAAAAGTAATAAGTATTGAAATGTAAGTTAAACCTGTTAATCAATCCATAAATCTACGATCGGTCGTACGATTGAGTTCTATAATGAGCGAAAACATAACGTGAAAGCACAGATCTAGAGTGAGAGAGAAAGAACAAACACGCATATAAATATATCTAGAGGGAGAGACCGACCGTCGTAGCGTTCAGCTTGCTCGGCGAGCTTAGCGACGTAGACGAAGTTCTCGCGATCCTTTGATGAATCCATGGCTATTTCTGATCTATCCCTAGAAAATCACACACAAACAAACACTGTCCGTTCCTCTCTTTCTCTCTCTAGAAAAAGCAGCTAGCTATCAAAATGAGCCGAACGGAGAGACAGAAAAAAGAGAGTGGAAAAAAGAGACCCTGCTTTGTCTTTCTTTCCTTGGGGTTTCATTAGCGAGTAAAAGGTGCATACAGCCCTCTGAATATTATTTATAATTTCAATTGGGGCCCTATTAGCTTTTTTATCATTCTAGAGGTCCTTCTATTTATTTTTAATTTCAATTGGTCCTTCTTATTGCCATACTCATAATATAAGTTCCACAGCCTTGTGTTTTGCATAATTTATAAAAAATATTAATAAACCTGATTCCTATGATAATATCATAATTAAATAAATAAATATTTTGACAATTTCTTAATTAAAAAAATATTAATGTCGTAAGCATTTCATGAGGCAAACAGTGCATGATTAATTAGAAGAGGACCCAATTGAGTTGCACTAACTGCAATATACTAATTAGAAGAGACCTAAGTGAGCATCTTTCGTTGATTTTATAGGTGACGTGGATTTTCCTGTGCCAGTGAGGACATGCAAGCTCGGAGTCAGCTTGTGGGGTCGGATATGATGGTTGGTGAGTGAAGCTCACAGTATACATTGACGAGATAACACACTCCCACAGACAAAATTTGATTTTAGGAAACAATGCAACCCTTTCTCTTCATCTTTGAAGGAAAGAAGACAAGGAATAAGGCGGGCAAACCCAGAGAAAGAGAGAAAAGAAACAAAGAATGGATCGATGGGATTAAGATACCGTCACGCGCCACCCTAAAGTAAGCGTCGATTGAGATGATTTTACCGATACCGGGGAAGGCCACCATTGGAGCTATGGGAAAGTCATACACGCCTCATCCTATGTGATCGCTTTCGTCACATGTTGATGTGTGTGTTTTAAATATTAAATTATTTTTTATATTAGTTTTTGATTTTTTTAATGATTTTTAAATTTAGTCTCAAGTCTTCTCACACTTGAGCCCAATAAAAATCCCTAAAAAGAAAAAATGATAAAGGAAAGAGACATATGGCTTAAATAGGCTAGCTCATATAATATGTTTTTTCCTAACATCTAATGCAATCACTTTTTTTTTATGTGATTTTTTTTTTAATTGATCAAAAACTTTATTTATCAAAAAAAAATTATAAAACCAATTAGGTCTGAAATTGATATGATAAGTTCATCTAAGTTTATCTAGGTTGCAACACCTTAATATTTTTATGTATTTTAAGTTTTATTTCTTATAAATAATTACTATTTTTTAAATGATCTTTTTATAATTTAATAAGAATTAATCAAATTTTTAGCAAAGTCTTTCTATAATAGGAGATTACAAGAAGCCTAATTATTATTTAACTATCCCGGATTTATTATTTCACAACACATCTTATCACAATCATTATAATTCATTTTAATGCCTGGATTTATTATTTCACAACACATCTCATCACAATCATTATAATTCATTTTAATGCCATGTATGTAGTTATAATATTTAATATTCAAATTAAAATCTATAATCATAAATTATATAATACTATTAGTATAAGGAACAACAAAAGCATAAGTATAACATCATGCACTAGCATGATTAAGTTACATTTATAATCACATAATTTAAGGTGGATTGACATTCAATTACAAAAAAATAATTATTACAATCCCTTACAAAATTAACAAAGATCTTTAAATATTTATTATGCAACTCGAAGCTAAGAGATACCTATAAATAAATATATAAACAATAATTAAATATGTAATAATAATTTACCTAAACAATTAAAATAAATATAATGGCATGTTTGAACACGATTCATCATAAAATTTATTCAATTACCATTCACACAATCTATTTTTAACTTATATGGTTTATTTTCTATGTTAATATTTCTTATTTATCATCATTTCCAATACACATTCTTTTTCCTAAATTATAATCTTTATATTAAGCTTTTTTTAACCTGTATCCAACATTAGGTAGTTCTTAGTTCGCCTAGAAATATTATTTCCACTTATAAACAATCTAAATTATCAATTCATCCGTGGGTAAAACTCCTACATTTAGAAATTGAATTTTCATTTCTTAGTACTAAACATTAATTCTAATATTGGAAAAGATTAACTTCTCATGTCCACTGCTAGACCTTATTCTCATTTTTAATACTAATTTATATTGTTCCTTATTGTGCATTAATCTCATCACCTAGATTAATTATATTCCTCTTATTAGATATTAATCCCATCACTATAATTAATTTTATTGTTCTTAGTCCGCATTAATCTCATCATCAAGAAATTACTTTCTTCCACTTAGATATTTTACAAATTAAAAATAACATAATAAAACATATCCAAAATATTATAACAACAATTTTACAAAATAAAATGTGAAGATATGGAATACTGGAACACCTATCTACGATCAAAGATTTCAAAGTATCTCTTTGCTGCAGCACAACTCAAAGCCTCTCTTGTATCAACAGACATATCAAATTATCTTCTTATATTTGTTACAAAATAAATTATATATATATATTGCAACATGATTAATTCAAATTCTTTACAAACCCTTCATGCTCACTTAAATCTTTATTTAAGCATCTAAAATCAATGTATATATGTTAACAAAATCTCCAACTACATAACAACATTTCAAAAAAAATCTTAAATAATAATTCAATTCTTTTAAAAAACATTTCCCCACATAAATATATATTAATAATTTCACTTAATTACATGTAATTATATATCATGTGCCTAACTTCCTTTTTGGCCAACCACTTGGGCTCATAAGGATCCTATATTTTCTTCATCAGTGCTATTAAATTTAACATCAAATATAACCTAATCTAATTAAATTTGATCAATTTATAATCAATTTTTATGTTCCCAAAAACTTTTCTATAAACACTAGCCTAAATTTCATGATTTATACCTCAAATATTATTCGAATTGTATGAATTTTTAGTGTAGGTTCAAATAAAAATTAAATTGTAAATGTTATTTATCAATTTACTAGATGTTATTCAAGTTTTTGAATCTCAACCAGTCAAAATTTTTTCGAATCTTTTGTTTTTTTCTTTGATTGTACAACCCTTCTCCTAAATTATTTATGTACAACCCCTCTCCTTAATTATTTTGCTTCTCTTTACTTCTTAATCATGTGTTTAAAGGTGTTTTTATGTGTTTCCTCAATTCTTCTCTAAATCCCTTGATTTTCTCTAAGATTTTGGTGAGAAAAATTGAAAATTTCATCCCTTCCCCTTTATTTGTAGTTGTTGGCCAGGAAAGAAGAACATCTCCCATTTTTATACTCTTTTCTAGGGTAATTGACATTTTTTTCCCCTCCTTAAGTATAAAAGGAATTTTTTAAAATCTTAATTTAACCCTATTTTATTTTGTCGAGAGTTTACATTAGTATAAAAATCTTAAAAACTTTTTGAAAAAAAAATCAAAATGAATAACAACTTGAAAAATAATAGAGCCAAATTAGGTCATAAACACAAAGACCTGGACGAGTTTGGGCCTACTAGGTTGAGCGAATTATGCCGAACCATCTCTAACACGGTTGAATTTTAAATATAAGCCATGCAAGGAAGCACATTACAAGGCGAGGTAAGATCAATTAAAAAAAAAATTGTGCTAGGTAGTTATTTTGTTTAGATTCAACTTTTTATTTTTTAAAAAGAAGCTGAGACATAAATAAATAAAGATGTTAAATAGCAAGACACGATGCAAGATCATATTTTTTTATTTGTATTTATTGCTTAGCATCATGATTTAATTTGTATTTATTATTAATGATTTTTTAAAACATTTATTAACATATATATGATCAATTAATTTTATTAAATATACAAATTAAGTTTTCAATTTGCATTTCAAGTTTTTTATCGACTGAAAAAAAATAAAAATACTCACATGTTTTTGTTCTAGAATTAACTTTTGATCCGGACCGCAGAGCACAACACCACGGTTACTTAAATCTTAAATTTCAATCCGGTCGTTCATTCTCTGGATGACGTTTATGTATTAGGTTAACTTTTATTTTAAACTCTGATCCCGAAACAGACGTGATCGAGTCTTCTTAAAATTGTGTACAAAAAAAAAAAAAAATTGTGTACATGTGACATTAACAATTTGTTTTGTAAGGTGTATTCCGACGCAAAAATCTATTTGGGTACACATTAGCTTGAAAGATCTCCTACTTTCACTGTAGCATAAATATTGTTCATCATCTTACATCCCACTAAATTAAAGTAATGATTTAAAAAAAAATTAATTTGATCATTAAATTTTTATTTTGTACAATTAAAATTTTTTAGCCTAAATTAGTATCCAATTACATATTTCTTTATGAATAAGTGTTAAATTAAAAAAATTAATAACTGAAATGAAAAACTTGGATAAAATAAATGGCATATTTGAAATTTATCTGAAAATTTGATTTTAGCTCATTATTTGTTTAGCTATTAGGTGATCAATTTCTTTAATTTTTATAAAATTATATTTTTATGTCAAACTTTATTTTTTTATTTTGTCTTTTTTAATGGGAAGAGAGAGGTTTTTCATATTCCAGTGAAAAAAAGGTTGTTGTTAGCAATTTTAGCCACCAAAACAATTAATTTTTATATCAAATGTTTTTGTATTATGAGATAGATTCATGTTAGGTGTTTTTATCCTTTAAAATGTTTGAGAAAATAGATTTGAGCTTAGAAAGATTTTTTATTATAGGTTGATTTCAAGTTTTGAGAAGATTGTTTGCCATTATGGAGACTATGAATTGAATTACTAATATTTATAGGATGTGTTTTAAGTGTTTTGGGTAAAGAAATGGGTTTAAAATGGGTTTCTATGTGGAAAACAAATATGAACCCTGTTTTTCTGACCACAACAATAACCGAAATCTAAAAAAATCTAGATAACATGTTGTTTTTTACTCAAAGAAATTGGATATATTTAAAAAAATAATTGAAGACTTGTGCACATGGGTCTTTTCTTGATAATCTAAGCATTTGACATTGCATACCAGGCCATCAGCCCTTAGCCTCATTCTATTTTTTTTTTTTAATTTTTAATTTTTTAATTAATACATTTTTTATATCTTGTTTTAAATAATTTTATATTTTAATTAATACTCTGATTTTTTTTTACTTGTTTAGCCTTTTTTAAATAGCAATATGTTTTTTAATTATATTGGGTATGTTTAATTTTTAAAGAGGTTAATATGATTCATTTATAATTTTTTATATATATTAAATTAATTTTTTTTATTTTTTATAATATTTTTAACATATGCAGCCTTGCATTTTTTTTTTGTTCTATTTAATTCAATAAATTTTATGTGTGTGCTTATTTTTATTACAAGTTGATTTTAATAAATAAATTTATTAAATAAAACTGAGTAAATAACCTGTGTTACAATATTAAATATCTTGATATATTTTTGTTTCTTAATTTTTTAATTTTAATTTTATTTATTGAATTATTTTAGTCTCATGATCTAAAATGTACGATAAACATGTAATTTGAACATATTTTACGTCTAAGTTATGAGTTTCAAGTATTCGCATAGCTTTGCAGAGGATAATTTTTTTATTAGTGTTACCTTATTTTTTTTATTGTATTATTAAATTAATAAAATATTTAATTTAATTATTGAATTTCTTTTATTTCTTTAAAATATGATATTCTCCTAAATTTTTTTTTTTCAAGTTAAAAAGAAAATTATGGGCCACGAATGTAGAAAAATTTATAGATTGCGTGAGAAGAAAATAAGGAAATAAATGTTTGGAAGTATATTAGTTATTATTTTTTAAAATATTTTTTATTTTAAAATAGTTTAAAATAGTTTTTTAAATTTTTAAAAAATTATTTTTGATATTAATATATAAAAATATCTGAAAATGTTAAAAATATATATTAATTTAAAATAAAAAATAAAAAAAAGTTTCAAACTTTTTCATAATTACTTTTAAAACATAAACAAGCCTTTAAACCCGAAAGCAATGCCCCCACACGGTAAGCATCAAGCACCGCCGAAATCAGCAAATCATCACCTGTCAAGAGTTAATGGATGTGAGGCGTCAAAGTAAATCCGTTCATTATTAACTAGACTTAGCTCAGACACCATATGTAGCAGCTCATTTCCATTCTACAACTCTACTGGAGACTCACAACAGTGCATCAAGGATATCGCAAAATTTCACGCATCGAAGCCCTTCTGTATGTCATGCATCAAGATTCTCCACCGTGAATGAATGGTTAGACATTTTGTTTCTTTTTTCTTTTTCTTTTTTTCGCGTTTGGCTTCAGTTTACAATGGAATGCAATAATGGAAGAGAGGAAACATTTTCATGGAGAGAACGCAACGTAAACTTAATCCATCCCAGTTTTCCTTAATGGCATCTATCATGCTCCGGTTTACGAAAAGAGAAACTGGTCAAACTCACGCTTTGTGCAGGAGAATAGCCTATTTTCCTGAATGGCAGAAAGCCATGCAAGTTTCTCAACTGCGCATAACCAAAACAGCATCTTGGTACAATTAATCTACGGAATATCATCAACAGATCACGGACCAATCAGGTTAAACTTTGCATGGAATTAAAAAAAAAATATCTGTTGAGTGCAGCGACTACATTTTCATCTCCAGTTTTCAATTTCAAGTTTTTCTTTTCTTTTCAGATCCGGGGGTCAAGTCAAGCTATGAACAGCTACTTGGCTGCAAAATTCGGAGCTCAGGGGACAGGAATTTGAGCTCAAGCTCACATTAATGTCATTTTGATACTCTTTTGAACAACTTGTACATTCCAAAAACATTCTTCTCTTGCCACAGATACGGGATGAAAAAGGACCGGTACATGGAAGGTGAGAACTCCCTGTCTAGATAGGGCAATGCTGCAATTGGCTGCAACGCATACAGTTTTAGTACACTCTCTAAGGAACATAAAAATGTCAAAACTGGAAAATAGAGGTTAGGGGAACAGGGTGAGGACTCTGATATATACCTCCCAGGTTGACAAGTCACTTCCACGAGTAGGGTAAGGTCGATTAAGCTGCAGCTCAACTAGGAAAGTACAAGCTTCAATATCTCTGATCTGTATGCAAAACTTGTGTTGTTAACTATATAACAGAAAGGTCAGGATGATGAAAAGAAAGCAAAACGCGGTGTGGGATCAATTACAAATTGCTCATCTGATGCCTTGTTCTTGTTGTTAAAATAAGGAGGTGCTGCTGCAGTCCCACCGAGGGTAGAATTGAATGGTAATGGAAGAAGACCTCGGAATCCATCATCAATCCACCGAACTTCACTGATGTATTCAGGAACAAAAAATGATGAAGGAAAGCGATGCCATTCACTTCCGACACAAAGAGTAGAACCTGCAATATACAGGAACCAAAACTAGGATGCGTTTACTTCCAAAAAAAATGTAAATGAGATTTATATTGCCCTAAATATATTGAGAACTGTGATAATTAATTCTCTAAACAAAACTTGGGGAGCAGATGGCAATTACGTCCTACAGCGGTTCCTTAAAAGAAAAGCAAGTTGCAACTTAATGGATCATCTGCATCAACTTAATGGTAATCCTGACCAAGGCAGAGAACTCTCCAATAATAATATCTACCAGCAAGATTGCCAGAGGATCATCTCTTACTGATTATATAATTGCAGAGAGTGTATTAGCCTGATCCAACTAATGCTGTAATTTCTCCATTATCATTATTATATATATACAAAGGTGACCCAAGAGGTAGGGCAATAAGTTCAGCAAATCTTTACAAGTAGAACTGGTTCTTGTGCCATCCTGAAGCTACTGTCATGCATTTTACTACATTTATAAGTATTCTCGATTACAAATGACTTGTTGAATATTCACAATTCACTTTCTCCAACACCAAAATAAGCCACAGCAGAAAAGTTAAACAAAAATTTGACAATTGATATATATATATATATATAAAAGAGTTAGAAGGTCTAAATCACCAGATAACTTTTTTCCAACACTAAATGTTGCAGAGCAGTAACCACCCAAAAAATACAAGACTAACAAGATAAGTGGGAATGTTCCAGTAGTGTATGACTCCAAAATAGATCATACCTGTTTCTACATCATCATAGTGCTCTAAAATCTTGTACGCCTCCAAAGGAGCACCATAACCATTAATCAACGAAAATGTACGAGCATGGGATGCAGATAATATTAGGCCAAGAACCAAAGGCCTAACAAATTTAGCTATCTGCATGAAAAAGTAATGTAAGTTTAAAGCTAATAAAATAGGCATGGAAATATAGAAGAATAGATGAGAAGCCTACCACAACTGGCCAGGAATTGTCATGGGGATTATATTTGTCTCGGAAAAGATCAGGAAAGCTCTCAATGACAGCTGAAGCAGCAACACAGACAAGAGGGTATATTGGATAAAGGAACCTGCAGTGGTGGTTGGAAATGTATCAATCATCATAACATTTGACCATTTCTTCTCTACTTAGATCTGCACTCTACACATAATCAAGCATCTCTTTATCCATAAAATATATATGAACCAACCAAAAGAACATTGTTTTATACAAAGCAAATAACTTAAAAATGACAGCACATTTTCCAACAGCATGCAAACGAAAGATTAGAAAGACGCAGGATGGCAATCCAAACCTTGACAAAGTATTTCACATTGCACAGGTTTCTGATATAAAGTTTGCATATAGTGTCATGATCTAAGCCCTCTATCAGCATCACATATGAATTTGTGATTGGACAAGAAAAAATCAGATTCAATTTTGTCAGGGAAGATTTAATAGTGCAGTTGGGTAATTTACATGTGAGGAAGCAAAAGCAGGATATCATTTATAAAATTCCCGGACTTTCCTCATCCACAAAATATAGTACTGATTAGAGGAAGAGTTTCAGACTGGATGACATGATCCTCAGAACATCTATCTTATTTGAAAGTTTTTGCCTTGACTCTTTCAAGCTCACTCCAATGCATATCTCATAGTGGCAACTCAGATTCTTCTTGGAGAGCAAACTAAGACCATCAGGTTCACTCTGACATTTCTAGATATGAGTTGATTTTGCCATAGACTTTTGGAAAAAAACAAAGTACATAGTTCCTATTCATGACAAGACCTTTCTCTTTTGTTCTTTATTTTAAAATTGCATCCCAAGAATTGGAAAATTTAACATCGTGTGTAATTCACAAACTTCCACTCAATTCAACTAGAGTTACCCTATTAGATGCTTCACACACATTCTTAACTTCCAACCCCCTTTCTTGCTTTTCTAGCACTAGAAAACATCCCCCCAAACTCTCTTCATAATAAAATTCAAATGCAACTCACATAGAATACGAAATCTGAATACTAAATCATTTCAAATTATTCATCCAGTCAACTACAACTCTAAAAAAGTTGCCCGATACCAATCATTTTGATGTAGATGTAGTAGGGCGATTTGGCAACACAAATAGAATGCAATTGCTACTAACTTGAGGTTCATTCAGCATTAGAGTTTATGGTAACCAAAAGTAGACCATAAAACATGTACACAACTACACTCAAAAGATGACAACCTCAACCTTATCATGAGACTAAACTACTTCCTGAAACTGAGACAGAGTATCTTCAATAAATTGAAAGCAAATGGTCTTATACCAATGCAGCGATACAAAAAAGTCAGCCTTGCAAGAAAACTTAACAGGCATTGAAGTCAGTCAAACTCAAATATAAGAAATTTATTGAAACACGATTTCTTTTCTATCCACTAGAATTTCCTTAATAGTTAAGACTGGACATTATAAATGGTAAGGAGACAAACATTGCTAACTAGAGAGAAATAGAGTTAATTACTGGAATAAAGAATGCCAGGACACAAAAATATGGAAAGATTAGCAGAAACATTCAAATCCATATCAATACTTTATACAGGAAGATAGCTTGGGTGATTACAACCAAATCTGGCACAAAGAGCTCTGCAAGGAATTTGGAGGCCATAGTATGAAAAACAAACCTTTCTTCTTTGTGTGGTTGCAAAGACATGAGCCCCAGCCATATATAAAGAGGTGAAACCACAATTAGCAGGTCTGGAGCATACTTTCTCCTTGCAATGGGTAGAAATGCAAGGAAGAGTAAACCCAGGATGAAACAGAAGTTGAAATTGTTAAATCCATTCCTCAGATAAAATAAAGGGCCTTCAATCCCATATAAGTGGCTCTCACCACCTCCTAGGACATTATATACTATGAGATTAAAAACAGATGATGTCCACCGTTTGTAGTAGTAATAGTCAACAAGCACCGAGAGCACCTGGAAGAATGACATTCTTTAAAGTGCAACAATAACAAACATCAATAATCAAATCAAATCAACAAGGCACTTACAAGAAGAACAAGCGAAGTGACTGCCCCAGCTAAAAATGTTTGTTTAAATCTTCTTTGCAGAGAGTAAATTGTAATCGGCAAGAAAGCCAAAATTGAGAACGGCCAGCCAAGAATTACTCCAACTGCTGCAACGGCAACAGCAAAAGCAGGTTTCCCAAGTAAAAATAATCCCGACGAAAGACTCATGGCATACATAGAAAACGAACTCGGCAAGAAACCTGCCAATCATATCCAACACAGCATACATTGACAAAATGAACACATCAATATCCAAAAAATAAATAAAGAATAATAGAAACAAAAACACAAAATGCTCGCTTACTCGTGCTAGCAAAGAAACAACCACTGGTTAAACATAACATGGCGAGCGCATAGGAAGCAAGTCGTTTACCATACTTCCTTGAAAGTGCTACTACTAGCGTAGCATCAGCAATAACTGAGACGAAACCTAGAAAAAACCTTACTGCATAGAACACTCTCACCTGCACCGCGCATAAACAGAAAAAAGAAACTCTCTCCTTAACAAACCCTCGACAAAAACAGTGAATAATTGAAGTAGCAAAAAGTAAAAATAATATCTTACTTTGTCATCAGGAAACAACCAGGAAGCTGGTAATCCGACTAATTCATGGAAATTAATGTATAGATACGACCTCAGCGCAAACTGAGAACTGCAAAACCAACAACACTTTTAAAATAAAATTTTAATTAAGAAAAGAGATAAAATAATGATATTTCAATCACCTGTACTCCCAGGTTTGGAAACCAGAATTATAGAGCAGAAAATGAAGAGGCTCCCAATAATTGAAAACCTCATCACAATCATGAATGATATTTGATGTAGCACTCAAGTAGCGCAACATTCCTAAAGCGAGTAAGGGTAAGAACCATCCTATTGCTTTTTGTTCTTGCCCTTCCTCTGATCGCTTTCGTTTGTCTTCCTTTTCGTAAGGTTTTGATGGCGAGGAGGACGGTGATGGGAGATCAGACGCTACTCCACGTCTTTGCCGAGTTGGTAATGATAGCGCCATAGAGGAGGGGGCTTTTCCTTTTTCCGGCGTGGTGTGGGAGTGGAGATGAGTGCTTCTAGCTTCACTTTGGTGGCGTGATGTTAGAGTATTTCTTTTCTTTTTGGTATAAATATAATATGGATTTCTTTTTCAGCTTTTACTTTTTGTTTGCTCCTCTTTCTTCTAGATTATTTTTACTGTTATTGGGCCCGCTTTATTTCTCTATTGCTCAAAATTCAGGCCAGCAAGAAGAGACCAAGGCCCGTGTTTAAGGCTATTGTCGGCCCATTTTCAAGGCAAACCACCACCAAAAATGCACGGGAGGCCACCATAAGTTAATTTCTCTACCAAAAGTCATGTGTTGATTTGACCATAAAATAATTACCACGCGTTACCTTTTTAGTGTTTTTTTTCATGGTTCGTCTATTTAAAAAAAAAAGATATTAAATTTTTATTTTTATTTTTATTGTTATTGTTTTAATTTATTAACGTTAAAAATAAAAAATATTACTTTAATTTATTTTTAATTAATTTTTTTTACTAAAAACATTTTAAGATATATTACAAGGTAATTGCATCGATGATGATGGATATCTAATAATAAAAAAATTATCGTAAATAAAATAAAAAATATAAAGATTAAATATAAGGTTTGGTGAACATAAGCTACTAAATTTTATTATTTTTAATTTTTTAAATAATAAAATAATTTCATCTTTAAACTAATTTTATAAAATTAAATATAAAATCAATCCAAATCAAAGTATCGGCTATACTTAAACCAAACTTATTAATTAACCCATTAAACTGGATCGATTCTTATATCTAAACTTTGAACACCAATATCAAATCATTGCAATTCAAGCATGAATAGTAACTTAACAAACTTTGCCCCATTTTTAAACGTAAGATAATGTCATACGATCAGCTATAGTAATTATGAAGTATTTTAATGACGAGTAGCATGGATTGGAAAAGGATAGCATAATAGATGCACAAAGCTTCTTTTTCTTTTTTGAGAAATTACACAACGAATTTAGCTATTTTCTTTTGCATATTTTATTTTGGTTTCAAGAAAAGAAAAAAAGAGAGAGAGAAAAGCATGAGAAAGAAATCAAGTGTGAGCCTAAAGAATAGAAAATAAAAAAATCTTTTTCAATTTTAAAGAGATAAAGAAGGAAGAGAAATGGATACCCTTTTTCAATTTTATCAATATACTAATTCTAAATTAGGATTCTCTAAAATCTTGACCAAATGTACTCAAATAGGAGTTGCCTCAAAAGTTTTCTAGACAGGCATCATTTTGGAAGTCACGTCGAATGCCACCTCACATGCTTTCCAAATAGCACAAACTTGGTGCCGATAATTTTTTTAAATAATTCAAATTATCATTAATTATCTTGATTGTGTGTGTATATATATAAAAAAAAAAAACTAAGATGAAAATATAAAATATCTCATCATCAACATCAGTTAAATAATTTTTTAAAAAGTAATTTAGTTATTTTTTATGTTTAAAAAAATAAAAATTTAAAAAACTCACAAATACATTTTAAGTAAGTTATGTTTTTGAAGATAATTTCATTATTTTATCATATTATAAAATATAAAAAGATCTAACCATCTCCGATTAATTTGATAATAATTTGTAAATCTTATAAAATCACTACATCACCTCCACTGTTTGATCTAATGATTTTCGCTGAGATTGGTAAAAAAATATAATATTATTATATTATTTTAATCCACAATAATTTGTATATGCATTTATAATTTTTTGAATGGAAACAAAATTTATAAAGATGAAATAGAAAAGAAACTAAGTTTAATTACCAAACTGAAAATAAGTAAAGATTTCAAGGACTAAGAAAGGAAATAATTGGAATTACATAACTAAAATATTTTAGTTTGTTGTATAACAATATAATCTACAATCGCTCTCTCTTTTAATTGAAGGGGAAGGGCTCGAGCCTAAAGGGAGACTTCTTGCGAAGTCTTTTACAAAATGTAAGTTAGGATAGGAGGAACTTTCACCATGTTCACCTTTGTAGATCGAAGAACACTTGTCCATTCTTTCTTTTCTTATCATGAGGAATGCTTTTCTGCTTTAACAAAAGTTGGATCAAGGATAGTACATCAATGGAGATAATGGCATAATTGTACCCATACTCCGACTTTATCACTTTTCCATGTGGAAGAAGATTAATTTAAGCTCAACGGATCCAACAGTAAGTTAGATTCTCAGATCAAGCACCATCACCAAAAATTCTTTATATCATCACTCGCAGTGTATCATGGAATCTGGAATCAGGCAACAAATAGCCGAATAGAACATATTGCATTTAAAGCATATATATATATATATATATATATATATATATTGTATTTTGCATTAAACCATAGCTCATTGAGTGGCCAGAACATATACCATTGGCCTCAAAAGATATTCAAGTGCAGCAAAATTATAATACATGATCATACGATGGGCAACATTGCCCGCTGGCATTAAGTAATATATATATTGGGCAAAATCCATCTGTGGAAGGAAGGAAACGAAAAGAAAACAGCCCGGAACCACCTACTGGGTTTTCTAACCAGTGTTCTGCATGCCGGCAGCGATACCCTTCATGGTCAAGATGAGAGTGTCCTCCAAACCAGGTGCATAGTCACTAGTAGGGTTCAGTTTCACCAATTCATCAGCTGGTTTGCTTGACTCCATTATTTCCTTTGATAGGTGTGGTCGTGGTGTAACGCTGTAGTTTGGATCACGGATCCGTTTCAGGGTGTAAGCCTGGCAAACATTGAGGGTTGTGATGTATGAATCACGCAGCCGCAGTCTTTGTTTCAAGTATGGGTCTCCTTCAAGAAGATCCTTGTGTCCAGCAATCTGAAAAGAAGATGAAAGCATTAGGCTTTTCTACTGCTTTAAATTGACAACTGCTAGTATCTATTCAGGACAAATTTGTGATTGGGTGCAGGACAAATACAGGGGATGTTAATTCCAGTGCGCATTGAGTTCTGGTAGAGATTGATTCAACATTCTACTTTGTATTAGAATAAAGGAATGATTGAAAGGCTCAGTGAACAAACAAATTTGAATGAGATATTAGAAAAATACAGAAAAGGATGGCAAGATGTCCGGTGTTCATCTTTTCTAAATATTCCTTTTAATTTGTCACACACACTGAAAAGATTAAGAAGAAATTTATCCTGGTGACTGACCTGAAGAAGGAGGCTCTTGGTTTCCTTATAGTTGGCCCTCAACTTCTCACCAAATGGCCATAGCTCCTTGGAAACAAGGAGTTTGTCATTCAAGGCAGCTATTCCAGGGTCTCCCTTGGCGAACACCATTTCAACCAAATCAATGGTGACCCTGAAGAAAGGCCATTCATTGTACATCTCTTGCAGCATGTGGAGATTTCTAATGTCCTTCTGAATGACATGTTTAAATGCTGCTCCAAATCCTAGCCATACTGGAAGGTGGAATCTTGTTTGTGTCCAGGCAAAGATCCATGGTATTGCACGTAGAGATTCAATGCCCCCACTAGGTTTTCGCTTAGACGGACGACTTCCAATGTTCATCCTCCCATACTCCAACTCTGGTGTGGCCTACAATCATAACAAAAATAAGCATTATTTATATAGTCTTCAACAACTCAAATGACCTTATTAACAACATGGTACATGTTTTACTTACAAGACGGAAATACTCGACAAATCTTGGTTCTTTGAAAACTATAGAACGATACTCCTCTGTAGCAACAACTGCCATTTCATCCATCAGAGCTCGCCATTCTGGTTTTGGTGAGACTGGGGGGTGCATACCATGCTCAAGAGTGGCAGCTGCAAAACGCTGAAGCGTTCTAAAGCACAAGTGCTCCTCTCCAAAAGATTGCTCAATAACTTCACCTTGAACAGTGACACGAAGTGAACCGTGAATGGTGTCTGGTGGCTGAGATAATATAGCAAGATGAGTAGGACCACCTCCTCTTCCAACAGTCCCACCACGACCATGGAACATTGTTAGCTTCACGCCATACTGCTTAGCTACCTTTATAAGTTCCTCTTGAGCCTTGTACAATTGCCAGGCTGCAGAGAATCTTCCTGCATCTTTACCAGAATCAGAATATCCAATCATGACCTCTTGTTTTCCATTGATATGATCTCTGTACCACTCTATTGAGAAAAGCCGAGACAAAGCAGCAGGGGCGGCTTCTAGATCTGCAAGCTTCTCAAACAGCGGAACAACTCTTAATGGTTGTTTTACATGGCATTCTCGTTGCAGGAGCTCAACAGCAAGCACATCTGATGCTGCAGTTGCCATTGAGATGATATATGCTCCAAAACCATCAGCTGGCAGTTCAGCTATGACATGAAAAGTGTCCAAAACATCAGCAATTTCTTCAGTTTTGGGAAGATCAGGACCAAACAATGGGCGCTTGCCACTAAGTTCGGATAAAAGCCATTGCTGCCTTTGTTCTTCTGACCACTCTCGGTAGGAACCGATTTCCAAGTGCTTGGTAATGGCATCTAAGACATCAGTGTGACGATCAGACTCTTGTCTAATGTCAAGTCTCACCAATGAAAGTCCAAAGGTGGAGACTTGCCTCAAGAAATCAAGGAGGCTTCCATCAGCAATTGGTCGGTCACCACAAGAGCACAGTGATCTATAACAGAGCTCCAAAGGTTCCAAGAACTACATAAAATTAAGAACCCAATAAGTGCTGTGTTGTTTACATATATAACTACACACAACAAATCCTCAATCCCATCATGATTGGATTTAGTTAATGGATTCTACATTCATGACCACTATGCATGCAAACAACCAATTTATGGTTCCTGGTATGCCTTGATAATGCACTACAGGATACTCTGACAACACAATCAGTCAACATCATATCAAACTAAAATAAAATGCTCCCTTATCATTTGAAGACAGGTTTGGCTCTTAATAGGCAAGCTGACCATGCAAGGTTTTTATTGATTTTGACCAAAAGTCCAGCTTGGAGAGAATTTCAATAAGTAAGAGATTGAGGTTGGGCACTATGATTAGGTTTTCATAGTCTTCTGTTGTATGCAACAGATAGACCAGAATACTACACAGAAACCAAAATGCAAACAGGGATGACTACATGATTATACACTTGCAATTAAAAGGATTAAAGAAAGGAAACCAAAGATATGATACCTGCTCAACATTTGTGAAAGTTGCTTCCTCTGGAATTTCAGAGATCCCATGAGATAGCAATTGACGAGAGCGTTCACGTGTCTGATACAGCTTATCCCTCAGCTCACCAAGAATCACACGATAGGGTTCATTTGGAGGAATCTGTTTCCAAAACTCTGCAGCAAGAATGATGTGAATGATTATGGAATCAATAATATAGCTAATTTATGGTAAAAGACTGCTGTGGAATAAGAATCAAAATTACAGAAATAAGAGAAAGTTCCATTTGATAAATACAAAAGTATGCTTAAGAATTTTAGTAGGATTCCCTTCATTGAGGATACTAAATGCCCTTGTCTTAGAAGCAGGGGAAAACTACAAGGCATTACTCTTAACAAAA
Source organism: Populus euphratica (assembly GCF_000495115.2). Classification (NCBI taxonomy): domain Eukaryota; kingdom Viridiplantae; phylum Streptophyta; class Magnoliopsida; order Malpighiales; family Salicaceae; genus Populus; species Populus euphratica. The sequence goes on from NW_011499880.1 coordinate 1,705,347, forward strand.
TATCAGGACCATGTTTGTTAAGCATATCTCATCGTCAAAATTGGTTGGCCAATGGGGTTGAAGGTTTTATGGGATAGCGAAGCTATCATTCATGCAACCCATAGCCTGTTGATCTCCAAATGAAGTGAAGATAAAAAGAATAGAAAACATGTTTTGCTGATAAATATAAAGCATTATGACTGTTTATATTAATTCTTTTCGCTCAGTTACATAACAAGAAAGCTCACTAACATATTCATGTGAAATGGAAATAAGAATTCACTCATAAATGACATTCCAAATGTTACCTATGTAGTGTTTTGCATCTCTCTTTGAGGATCTATGGAGTACATCTGCACGAACACGGAGCTCGTCACTGCAGCGCCACATTGACAACTGCCAAGGAAAACATTGAGAGGAAATTAGCATGATAACAACAACAGGTAAGAAGTTAGAAAAGGTCTCTTCATAAACAATGAAGCTACAACAAATTATTTCCAGACACTAAAAACCTCAAACATCAGATCCTCTATTTGGGAGTAGTACAAGTTAGCTGCCATCATTCTTGCCAACAAGCAAACATCCCTTGTAACCTCAGGAGTCACCCTTGGATTACCTGCACTTTCATATCAAGGAAACATTGAGCAACAAGCAAGAGAGATTTACAGACTTGACTTCATATAAAGAACTTAAATATTCCCACGGAGAATGGAAACAATTTCATAGAAGGAGAAAGATCATACCATCACGATCACCACCCATCCAGGAAGAGAATTGAATAAGAGGAGCATTGTAAGGAACTCTTTCATTAATCCCAATGTTTTTCAAAGCAGTATCAACACGGCGCAAGAACTTTGGGACACCCTTCCAGATTGTCTCATGGAAGTAGCTCATTCCAGCCCTCATCTCATCTTGGGGAGTTGGAGGGGTTCTTCGAATCTCATCTGTACGAAAAGCAGCTTGAATCTACACAGAGGGGAAAAAATGAATGAAAGGGAAAAGAAGATCAGCAATCCTATTGCTTCAATAAATTTGTGAAACATAATTGATCTGTATGTGTGCATCTGTAGGAACACGCTGCAAATTATTTCTTAGATCTTATGGAAAACTTCAAAACAACAAAAAGTCACTTTCTGAAGCCAGATAGTCAGGGGGGAAAAAAGGAAGCACGTGATAGGTACAAAAAAGTTTGTCCAGGAATTTGATAAATTTATGGCCAGTTTATGTACATCAATGTTAAAAACATATGCAAAATAATGCTTAAACTCATATCCATATAAATAAACAGAAATAAGAATATGTTCTTTCATCATTTAGAAACATTTAGAAAAATGCCATTTGGGCATGTATTCTTATGTATGTTGGAGTAAATAAAGCACTGCTCGTTGCAAACATGCAAAGATCTGCTGGCCTTCAAAACCATTCCTCCCATCTAAGAAAATCCTAATTTCAGGTTTCAGGTGAACATAACATGAACAGAAAGGAAGATTTATAAACTGTGTAGAATAACCTGTACTTCGGATAAATCAAAACAGACTTTAAGAAAGCATTTACCTCTCGCTGCAAAGCCTCATCAAGCTCCTGCTTTTCATTAGGAGTGATGTCTTTGGCATACAACTGGGCCAAACAATTCCGTAACCTGGACAACGAGAATAAGTAATATAGGACGCCATTATTAGCAAAGCAAACCCCAGATGCTGTGTTTAATTCGACTGAGGAACAGTAAAAGAAGACATGCACTACAACTACAATTAAACCCTCGGTGAGAAAGAACAAGAACTGAAATACAAAACACAACAATAAGATAAAGAACAAACCTTGCATGCTTTTGAAGCAAAGATCTACGGACTGATTGCGTAGGATGAGCAGTCAAGACAAGATCTACAGTCTGATTCTTCAAAGCATCAAAAACTTCTTCAGGAGACTTCTTCATTTCACTAACAAGTCTCTTGAGAGTTTCTTCAATATCTGATTCTGTAGTAGCATTGTTCTCATCAGCAAAGTCTCCCTTCTTTAACTTGTTCCGTCGCCGATACGCAATTTGAACTTCCTCGGCTAAGTTGGCCAAGTTAAGCATGTGGGAGAAAGACTTCGCAATAACAATGGAGTCCCCAGGATCCAAACTAGTCAAGACACTTCCAAGCTCCTCCAACTTCTTGGGATCATGCTTCCCTTCATACTCAGCAGAAAGCTCATAGCACTCTTGGACCTAAGTAGAACACATTAGAAGTTCTGTAAATTAATATACCTTGGTACATAAACATCACTCATCATGTCGTATAGCAAGGCCCAAAAAGCACGTACGTGAAAATTCTGATGTAACTATGTACGATCATACACAACACGAAAGCTAAATAATTCAAAATCCCAGCAAAACCCAAAAAAAAAATCAATAGATATCGCAAATTTAAAACATATTCAAAGGAGCATCAAGTCTTTTGCAAGATGGAGAAATCAAGTTTGAGCACATAATGATCAAGATAAGATAGAAACAAAAACAAATGGGAGGTCAAGTTCAATAATATTCACCGTTTCCTTGAGATCCTCTCCGTGTAAATCTTGAAGAATGTCAAGAAACCGATCCAAAAGCAGAGCATCATACTCAATCAATTTGTCATCTTCGCTAACTTTTCCAGGGACCAAAAGCCTAAGCTGAGCATCAATCGATGCCAACTTCTCTAAATTCCTAGTATTTGCCATAAAAGAACTCTCTGTTTCAATCAAGCACGCAAAAAAAAAGAGAAAGCAACATTAAAAGTTAAACAAACACGAATAGATAAAAAAAAAATAGAGCGATAATCCCAAAATCTGACCGCAACCCACTAAAGTTTGGCCAATAAAATCAAAGTTTTAATATAGAAAACCCTCGTATATAAAAAAAAAAAAAATGGCGGGTGATAAAAGCAATAAGATGCACGTAGAAACAGAGGACAGTGATATGTGATGCCAAAAAAAAAGTTTAGATTTTGGAGCAGCCCAGATGGAAATAATGGAGTAAGCGAGGACACTGATGTGATGCCAAGAAAAAAAAAAGTTCAGATTTTGGAGAAGCACAGGTGGGAACAATGGAATACCTGAGTCTAGGCAAGTAAGATTTGACGAGAAAGAGACAAGAAGAGAGAGATAAAGAAAGGGATGAATGAGAGAGTGAGGTCGAGATACAAAGACAGAACAAGTAAAGACTATTTATAATAGAAAAGAGACCGATCTTTTCCTTTCTATGCATCTAAGCTCTAAACAATGTCCACTTGCTGCCTGCACAACACAAAAACAGCCGAAACTTTAGTTAAAACCGACGAATAACACTCCTTCTCTCTCTCTCTCTAAACATTTAAAGTCTTTTACTCTTTACTTTTTAGAAAGCCTTATCTTCTATTTTGTACCTTTGTGCTCTATAACTCACGGAATATGCTTTCAGTAAACGTTCCTCCATACCGTGATATGCCGCGGACGTTAAAAAAAAATTAACCTAAAAAAGTAATAATTAGGCATTGCTAACTGAAAAAAAAAAACAAAAAAACAAATCATGACTTTGATGACAGATAATTGGTAGAAAATTAGATAATTGGTAATAAATTTTATCAAATGTGATTAATCTTGTAGTATTAGTAAAATAGTAATGGTTGAAAAAGAATAATTAATTTCATATATTAAGAAATTTGTGAGTTTCCTTGTTAGAAATTATAAATGGAAGGTTTAAATATGATTTTGCATGGTTATGAGTTGTGAGATTTCATGAAGATAGGATTTATAGATAAAATATATGATATTTGTGTGTTTAGTATATTGTCAAGGAAAAATAAAATTTATTAGTAATAAATAGAAAGTAGTTTGTTATGGATATAAGTCGTTTTGGAAGATGTATTCATTAAGGTTGTATTTTCTTTTTGAAATTAGAAGAAGTATCAAGAGTTATTTAATAATATAATGATTAAATTTACCAGAGAAATAGTTAGGTGTGTAACACTTTATTCTATTTAAATCTTATTATTTATTATATATTTATTGTTTATCATAAATGTTTTATTACTTATGATTGAACTTATAAATAAAAATTGTGGGAATTATGGTGTGAAAGAAAATTTATGAATGAATTGGTTTGGAGTGAAAATTTATAAATTAGATATGAAATAAAGGTTTGAATTTAATTATGTAAAAATATATGCCCACTCATACTTGTTGATTTTATTGACAGACATGTAAAAATATTCCAAGACTTAGTTTATCGTGTTAATGATTGCTAAGGAAATAAAATCAATATATATTGAAAGATACATAAAATATTCTGAAACTTAGTTTATTATATTAACTATTGCTTAGAAAATAATATTAATATTAGATGATATATGTTGATAGACATATAAAAATGTTCTAAAATTTAGTTGATTGTGATGAAAATAGCTAAGGAGATAACATCAATATATATTGATAGAATATTCTGAAACTTAGTTTATTATATTGACGGGTGCTTAGAAAACGATATTAATATTAGATGATATATGTCGATAGACATATAAAATTGTTCTAAAATTTGGTTTGTTGTGTCGACAATAGCTAAGGAGATAACATCAATATAAATCGATATATATATTGATATAATGTTCTGAAATTTACTTTACCGTATTGATGGTAGCTAAGTAAATGATATTAATATTAACTGATATATATTGGCAGACATGTAAAAATATTTTGAGACTTAGTTTACCGTGTTGACGGTAACTAAGAAAATAATATCAATATATATTGAGAAACATGTAAAATGTTCGAAAACTTAGTTTACTGTTTTGACGGTAGCTAAGGAAACGATATTAATATTAAGTGATATATTAACATACATGTAAAATATTTTGATACTTAGTTAACCATGTTGATAATGACTAAAAAGATGAATTATAATTATTTAATGAATTACATAGATGATGTTTATAACAGTAAAAATGATATTTAGTCATTTTTACATATGGTGACTAAGGAGATGAATTATAATTATTTAGTGAATTATGTAAATGATGATTATAATAACGAATAAGATTTTTTTGTTATTTTTACATATAATAACTGAATAAATAAATTAAAATTATCTAGTAAATTATATAAATGATAGTTATAGTAGTGAATAAGATATTTAGTCACATTTACGAATGTTGATTAAAGAAATTGATACAAATCTTGGTTGCAATAATTTAGCAGTGATTGATTGATTTGAAGTATATATATGATTTAATAAATTTCTAATATAATGGTGAAAATTTAAAATCATTACAATTATTTAGTAGATTGTGTTAATTTTGAAAATACAACTATAAAATAATAACTTAATATCTAATTTTACTTTTAAAATACTATATTATTTGCAAGTCTATCTCATTCCATAAAATATACTGATTTTAGTTATTACCTTTTATTTTGCAAGGTATATAAACTATGTAATTTCATTATTATGTCATTGTAATAATTTCCTTTTAGATATGCTTAATTATGTAACCTTACCTAAATATTGTAAATCAAACTCTTTTGTGTTAAATTCCTCCATGCATCGATCAGGACAATTTCATAGTATAATAATAATAGAAAGACAAGGATCAACATAATTAACTATGAATGAATTATGAGAGATTTTAATGAATTAATAAATGAATTGATGTTATGCATAAGATATCTATATAATGATTATGGGAATGAGTTTTTACATGATATGATAAGAGAAGATATCATATAAAGAGAATTTGAAGAAACTTTGTTAAATCTTATAAATCTTTGCTTTGGATTTTTTTTTCAATGTTAGATTAGCGAGGAATTTAACTTCAATTTTTTTTTTTGAAAATTATTTTTTATATATAAATCATCATTATCACCTTTTCTCTTTAGATCTAATATATTTTTTATTTTTTTATTATTATATAATTAAATTAAATATCTTATTATTTTTTATTATATAATTAAATTATCATATTATCACCTTTTCTCTGTATATTTTTTTTATTTTATATATTTTTTTAAACACCCTAGTAGTGATTGAACACCTTTCTTAAGTCGATAAAATAGGCGGGC
>NW_011499880.1:1713782-1737401 GCF_000495115.2 Populus euphratica
TTTTGTTCTTGTCAGTATTTATTTGGTAAGTGAGTGTGAGGGTTTGAGAAATAATATTAGAATCAAACTCTAAACATTAGATAACACATAATAAATTAATTTAATACTAAATAATTTATTATTGCCCCAATTTATATTTTCAGAATCATATTATGTAAACAAACATTCTTGAACTATTATATTTGGACAAATGTTGCTCCTTAGAAAATATAATTTAAGATGTTTATGAGAATTCAATCTATTATAAAAAATTTATTTCAAAAAATTGTTTAGGTTAGAAAGCTTTTTTTTTTTTGTATTTCTAAATATTAAACATCACAATGTAGTAAAAATAAAAAACAAGTTAAAAGGTACCCATTTTGGGATTCTCTAATGAAATCATATGAATTTAATTGGATAATTTTAATGTAATTATTGAAGTCTCTAATAAATTTAAGATTTAATCAATGTGATTTTTTTTATTAGAAACTTATTAGGAGACTATATGTGTTATATAAGGGTATGGTGATCAATTTTTCATATGGAGTGGAAGTTAGGCCATTTAAAAAAAAAAATTATGAGACATCTTATCTTTAGGACACTTAACCTTCACCATATTAAAATAACTTTCAGATGTAAAGAAATTATTTTAAAGGAATCTCCATTTTTATAAATACTTTGAGATTCTTTTTGAAAACTATGCTTAACACTTCCTAAGGTCTCTTTTAAGTGTTTTCTTCTAAGTATTTTAATTCACAATCAATCTATATTAACAACAAATATATTATAAAGTCCATCAGTATTGAATTTTTTTAATTAAAAATATTATACGAACAACGTTTAGCTTTTGAGATCAAAAGAGTATTTGGAAGCATCGTCCAACCTTGCTTTTTAAAAATTTTAGATTTTTTGTTTTAAATTATTTTTTTAATTTTTTTAGATTGTTTTAATATACTAATGTGAAGAATAAATTTTAAAAAATAAAAATATATATTATTTTAATATATTTCTAAATAAAAAATATTTTATAAAATAATTTTAACAACTAAATCTCATTTAGAAATGCATGTTATGCAATCTCATTCCTAAATGAAATGAAGCATAAAACTATGTTTAAGTTGAGGGTTTCAAGAGGAAATGAAGGGGGAGGGTAAAGTTGTAACCCCAAACTTTATTTGATAAACATTTTTAAAGAAGGGTAGGGGTAAAAAAGGAAGGTTATCTATGGAAACCCCAAACTCTCGTGAAGTACCCTAAAATCCTCAACAACACATGTTAAGGTTTTAAATTTTATTACATGATTTTTATTTTATTAGATTTTGTATTATTTCAAGAATATCACATTCGTTCAGACTAATACATCCATTCCTAATTAATTACTTATTTATAGTTTCTTGTACTCATGAACTTTATATGGCCTTTTTATTATATTTATGCACATAATAGAACGTCAGAAACAAAAATAAAATAATGTTTTCAATAAAAAAAGAAGAAGGTGTTTTGCGTCACACCTCGACATGAACATCCTGCCTTAGAAAAAAAACATTTAGGATATTTTTTTCATCCATTAAAAATATAAAAATATTAAAAATCAAAAAATCAAATTTCTTTAAAAACCAGATATAATGATGGCATTTCGCGCGTTTCGAAAGCTATGGGGCCCCCGCTCTCTCTCTCTCAAGGATTTCTATTTTTTGCGCTAAATTTATTATACTTATTTTTCGTCCATGACGACATTGTAGCCTATTGATACGTGGCCACGACAACTTAGTATGTCATGCACTTTCACCGCGAAACGAGCTCATCAAGGAAAGCGTGCAAAGCAAGGGAATTGACTCCCGGCACTCGGTGTCTTTTTTTTTAATTTTAATCGATGTAAATATCTGGATTAGTTTTTTAATTTTATAAATTTATATGAATTTTAATTAATTTTATATATTTTAAAATTAATAATTATATAAATATTTACTAACTCTAAAAGTTATAAAACTTAAACTAATAACTACTAAAAAATAAATTTAAAATCTGACCAGTTATGTTATACCCCTTAAAATTACATGGTATTTTTTTGAAAATTTTAAAATAAAATGAAATTGTTTGAAATTTATTTTTTTATTTAAATTTTTTTATTATTTTAATTTGATGTTGTAAAAGATAAATTTTAAAAAATAAAAAAATATTTTAATATTTTTTAAAATAAAAATATTTTAAAAAATAATTGTTATTCAGTTAAAAACAAAACTTATTATTTTTTTTTAAGGAAAAATGAAATTGTTCATGTAAAAATTGACAACTGGACAGCAGGTTTCCTTCGGAAGAAATTACAAGTTGTTCCTGTGTCATAGACTGTTGTCAGGTCCATGTTCATTGAATCTAATGAATTAATGCTTCAATCAAGTTGATGGCAAGGCATTTATACCTTACCCTCAGGTTTGGTACTGCATTTGGGGTTTATTAAAATTTAAAATCAATTTTTTATATTTTTAAATATTAATTTTGTTTAAAAATAATAATTTAATATATTTTCAATTAAAAAATATTTTAAAAAATAACTATTAAAACATTATCAAGTATTAATTTTTTTAATTAAGACTGCTAACTACAGTAACCGAAGAAAGCAACATTTCTTTATAGCAATACTAAAGCACTTGAATAGTAGTCTGGGCAGAGTGTGAGATCTGAATATGTATTTTGGTTAAAATTTCCAGTAAGGTGGTAGGTTGTTTAGCAGTGTGATTATAATTATTTTTTAAATAATATTTTATATTAAAATATATAATATTAATTTTTTATTTAAAAAATTTATTTTTAATATTAATATATTAAAATGATTTGAAAATACTAAAAATATATTAATTTAAAATAAATAAAAAAATAAAAATTTTTAAAAATATTTTTAAAATATAAAAACAAAATAGATTCTCGTTAAACCACCACTCTTAACACAGCTTTTAATACCTCAACGAGCTCTTTTATTGGGCGTTATTGATTGGCTTATATGATAAGTCCGTGAAATTATTGAGAGCCGATAGCTTATTTTAATTGTCACTGTCAAGCTCTCATCCTTAAAAAGAACTCCTCGTTTATTTTCAATATAAAATTGATAAGCCCTCACTCAATAAGCAAGTATGAGACTAGGAGGTGATAAACGGTAATCAATGAAGATTGTTTTTTAAAGTATTTTTTTTATTTTAAAATATATAAATTAATTTTTTTATTTTTAAAAATTTATTTTTAATATTAATATATTAAAATAATTTTAAAAATTAAAAAAATTATTTATTTTTTTAAATTTTAACAAAAAACATGTTTAATTTCAATTCCAAACAAGTATTAATAATCTTGTTTCATAAAATATTTTTTGTTTTGAAATATATTATTTTTTTTAATTTTTTTAATATTAATATATCAAAATAATATAAAATATATAAATAAATTATTAATTTTAAATATAAAATAAAAAAATAAAATAAAAAACCACGTTATATAATGATGAAAAAAGTAAATTGAAATTTGAAAAGTGTGTTTTTACCTGAATTTGAGTTTTTAAAATAATTATAATATGTTTTGGGATTGGAAATACAATTATAAAGGGTTTTATGGTATATTTTTTAGTGTTAAATTTGAGTTTTAAAATAAAAAAATATCGAATCCTAATTTTTTAGGTACTAAAGTAGTTGAAATTTATAATGGATGATAAATTATTTGCTCAAAAGGACAATGTCGTCTGTTGCTTTTTTTGTCTTCTTCTAAAAACTATTCTAGCAAACTTGGCCTTACAAATCCAAACACAATTAGACACTGTTTTTTAAAGACCGCCAAACGAACCTGTTAACCTTGCAGGCGTAAGCTGGGCTCACCTATCCTTTAAGGTTCAAGTATTTCTTTGGAGGGACAGTTATGATTATTTTTTATATTAAAATATAATAAAATAATATTTTTTATTTTTTAAAAATTATTTTTAAAATAAACATATCAAAACAATTTAAAACATATAAAAATTAATTTAAAAAAATTTAAATTTTTTAAAAATACAAATATAACTATGTTTCCAAACACTTAACTAAATAGATTGGATTTGATTAAACAAAACAATTATAATAATAATTTAAAAATAATATGATGATGCTATATTTTTCAAATAAAATCAGAGGTTTATTTTTATGATAATTTTATTAATTATTTTATAAATAATTATATTTCTTATAAATATTCAGTAAAAATAAAATTTTAATTTTTTTTAAATTGTGAATCCTTTATACAACCTGCTCAAATTAATTATTCTTTTATTTTTTTTTTATATATATACAAATAAAAATAATTAAATCATATACACACACACACACAAACATATCTTTTTTACTCGTAGCATGTTTTAACTCCTAGTATAGTTTTTCTTAATGAAATTTATCATGATTTTAAAAATATACACACACATACAAACATATCTTTTTTATTCGGAGCATGGTTTTTTTCAATGACATTTATCATGATTTGAAAGCATGTTTTAACTCGTAGCATAGTTTTTCTTAATGAAATTTATCATGATTTGAAAAGTATACTTTAATAAATAATAATAAAATAATATATATACATATTAAAAAAATCCCTTTAGAGTCACATATACAATGACATCTATTTTATCATGGAAATCACTTTATTTGTTTTTGTGTTTTAATTTTTTTAAAAAAAATTAAAATGATTTTATTTTTTATTTTAAATTAATATTTTTTTAATATTTTTAAATTATTTTAATATTCTGATGTTAAAAATTTTAATATTATGTTAATCTATTTTAAAATAAAAAATATTTTTAAAAATATTCGTATCTATACTCCTAGACAAGATAATGTTGGTGATGAACTTTCGACTTAAACAGTTATTTGCACAGGCTACAAGCTCACGTTAAGGAAAAAAAGGCCAGTATCAGTATACATGGGCAATCCGTGCTGAATACCCTGAATTATAGGTATTATTTATTCAAACCCTTTAATTTTGTTTTTCCTATTTCAATACTTAAACTTTATGGTATACTAACTGAGGTCCTAATCTTCATTGAATTCCATATGGAAACCCATTATTTCATTACTAAAAGTCTCAAATCATAATCAACATCAAATCTTGGATATCTAAATTTTTTAATTTCTAAAATTTTTATAAAAATTATTATTTATAAATAACTAAAATGGATATTTAAGATGTTATATGAGATATTTGGAAGTGTGATAGTAGTTGCTCTTTAAAGTATTTTTAACTTGAAAATATATAAAAAATAATATTTTTTTAAATTTATTTTTAATATTAATTTATCAAAATAATATAAAATTATTAAAAAAATCAAATTTTAACCTCAAAAAATTGGAGGTCAATGCAAAAACGCCCATGTTTTTTTTTCAAGATTTTAGATGGCCATGTAACCTAACAACCATAGTTTTAAAACCCGGCCCGACTCGGCAGGTTGACCCGAGACCCGGCCGACCTGGGGCTGGAACCGGGCTGGGTTAATGAAAAAATAAGGTAAGCCATGACCCGACGGGTTGACCCGGAAACCTGGACGACCCGGCAAAATCCGGTAAAAAACCCGGTGGTAACCCGTTGACTTTTATTTATTTTTTTATTAAAACGACGTCGTTTTGAATTTTTTTAAAATAGAAATTGACCCGGCCGACCCGTTCAACCCGGTCAAAACCCGGAATCCGGGCCTTGGACCGGGTCAGCCACCGAACCAGGTTTAAAAACTATGCTAACAACACGTGTGGCTCAAGTGAAAATGGTTTTAACACTCAGAATGGAAGCAAGCAAAGAGATGAATATCAAAATACCAACAAGTCAAGGACTAAAACAATAATAAAATAAAGTTCACGGGAAGTGAATCAACAGTTGATAGTACCAGAGGTTCTCGTGGGTGTACGGAATAGCCGGCTAGCAGCGGCACCATTTGCTTTCTTTTTTTGTTTTCTTCTGCTCTTTTTTCTATCCTTGTTCACATGTCTATCTGTGATGGAAGGATCAGGGGAGTGATTTGGTTCAATCTTTTTTTTTTTTAATTAAATTTTGATTTTTCTAAATTTTAAATTAATATTTTAAAATTGTTCTGACGAGTTATGTAACAATAAATTTTGAAAAATAAAAAATATTATCTTAATATAATTCTAAATGAAAAAACATTTTAAAAATATAACACTATATACTAATTTGTTTGTAGCTCTTCCTCTATCACGACTCACGAGATTTCCCGCCAGTCTTTGCTTTCTCCAACAATCATGAAAAGCATAAACCTCAGATCTCCACCATTCCTTGTGCCCTCGAATCCTGGAAGGTCCCCCCTCCCATCAAAGATATCAGCTTTTCTTTGTGTGGGATTGCACCAAAAATGCATTTTCAATGGACCATAACGTAGAGATCGGCTGCCCCATTTTCAATGGGCCTTGGTAGTCCAGCTCACAGGCAGTCCACGCAAAGATTGGCCTTGGACTTACTTGATTAATATACTTTCTTGTCGATAAACTTAGGAAGAATAAAAGAGATTTAAAACCAATTGTTGTCGAATGATGTTTCTGTAACTTGCATCAAAGACAAGTTTAAGACCTGAAATCATAGTTTTTGCAAAAGTGACTTCACATGAAGTGTATTTCTACTATAGTTTATTGCTGGGACCTTTAGATTTAAAGAGAATTTATAGAGAACTGAGTCGTTATTTAGTTTTTTAAAAACTGAGAATTCTAAACTATACATTAATTCTAAAGATCTAAATAAAAGGATGATTATGGTGAAGGAAAAATAGTAATTACGTTTACTGTATTCTTTATAAGAAAATATTATCTTTATTATTTATTTTATATATATATCATTGCTTGTTTATTTATTTTCTAAATTTATTCATAAGTTATTTAATTAGTAGATGTTCATTAAGTTAGCATCATACCCTGAATTAGAAGTTTTGTAACTCCACAATTTCTATTTTTTTATTTGTTTTCAGTAAATTAAAAGTAATGCTAGGCCTATGTTGAATCTTGTTAATCTAATCATTAAAATTTAAGTTTAAACTAAGCATATTGTTAACTTATGAAAACTCTTCAACATATTTTTAAACATTTTTTAAAGTTAAAAACATCATGCTAAATCTATATCAGTTTCTAAAAACTAATAGAAATCTGTAATATATATATCCTTCATAGGTAAAGAAAGATTTGCAATAGCCATTCTAAGTTCAATATCACAGAAAAACTCGTAAGAGTCACCTTATAGACTTTATTAAAAGAAGATTTACAAGTGCCCTTACAGACTTTACAGACTCAATATTGCAAAAGAAGTTTATTTTGGTAGAGATTGTTACATGTTGGGAAATGAAAGAAAGAGAAGGAAACTTGATTAATGGGGTTTCCCAGTTGTCATTCTGCCCTCATGAAAGCGTCCATCGTTGCCCAATAATATACATTTGATTGTAATTTGAGCTGCATCTGGACTCTACATGTCATATTTTATACGGCACATATTCGACTTCATGCAGCCTCGATCAAGAGCTTTATATGTTTTGTTACCAAACATGAGAATTGATTTTTTTGACTGGAAAGCTGGAGCAGACTGTTCTGCCAATAGAAGTAACATAACAGACAAGTAATGCTTTGCTTTGAAAGATTGCTTCTTTTTGTGCTGATAATATATGCAAATAGATCCGAGTCTTCCCTTTTCTAAATTTGGTTCTTTGGTGATAGCATTATTATGGATTTGTGCTTTGAGTTTTCTGTTTTTGATTGTACTGACAGTGAGACAGCTAATGTCTTGCGTGTTTCATTTTTTGCTTTCTGTTCTGTATCCTTTCCTGATGGACGGGAAGGTTTTGATGTTCGTTTTAGGTTTCTGAATCAAATTGGTGCTTTCTTTTACCTATAATCTATATTTCCCTCTGGGTGATTTTGATTTTATTAAGAATGCATGTAATGGATATACTAACCTGCTCGATCATAAATGGTTTGCATGGATCAACTTTGTTCGCAGGTTCACTTTGATTTTCTTTTTTTTTATTAAAAACCATGATCATGATTTGGTTCATTTGCTGTTCTAGCTTAAGCTTGTTTTCGCGTTTTGGATTAATGGTTAGTTCAATCTGTTTGAGAAGAAGATTTCCAGCCAATGAAAATGACAATTTTTTATTTTTATTCGTATGATTTCTTTGCCAAGATGCTTTAATGATGCGAGACTTTCCTTATTTCTCATTTGTCAGTTCTATCTGGGATCAGACATGGGTCATGTCTACCGTGTTTATTGTGGTAGAGATTTAATTTTTACCTGCCTGGGAAATTAAAGAGAGAGTTGGAAATTTGATTGACGGGGTTCCGCTTGTCTTTTTACCCTCTTGAAAGCTTCCATCGTGCCCAATAACATGCATTTGATTGTTATTTTATGTTGCCTATTTTTTATGTCATGCTTTATGACACAGAACACTAATAATCTGTATTATATTTGTTGCCCGTTTGCGATCCGACGAATACCTTAAAAAAAAGAAATTTAGTTTTTTAGTTGTATAAAAAATAAAAACATCACCTAATATATTAGTTATCAAAAACTTTAATTAATCATAGAATATAGATAAAATGTATATAAAAAGTTTATTTTATATAAATTAAGATATTATTTTATTTTCTAACCATTAATCTGTCTAAAGTTTTTTAAAAAATCCTTTTCGATAAGAAAATTTTTATTTTATCAAATTAAAATTTAACCATTTTAAAGTAAAAACATAAAAATAAAATAAAATGTCTTTATTTAATATCGGAAGCATATCTTATTTATCAGTTTATAGTCCCGTATGTTAAAAGAAACAAAATAGATTTTTGATATATTTGAAATATAGCCAAGTTTTCATAACTTTAACAAACCATTTATTAAATCTAATATGCATGCAAAATAAAAAGATTATTTTTATGATTTTTTAGTATGCTGTATTATGAAAATATAATTTATTTATGAGAAACTTGGCTATATAAAAGTAAAAATTAAAATTTTATTTTTGAAAGAAAGATTTTTATGGAAGGATATAGATTTATTTAATACTAAAAAATAGCTCTAGATCATAATTTCACATGTGAAATTGAGGGGGGCAAAAAAGTGAGGAATTCAAAATTAATTGCAAAAATAATTTTTCAAAAATTATTATAAAAATCATTAAAATTAGACAATGATCATGTTTGACAAAACACAAATAAGGACTTTTTAACTATGATATCAACTTGAAACAAGTCATCGTTCACCAACTCAATACCAAGCACAACGAAAAATTTCTAAGAATCTTTTTAATTTATGAAATTTATTAGAATTTCATGCTAATTCAAATAAATCAATATAAACCCAAATATAATTCATGCATCAAGATTTAATCTTCAATTATCAATTATAACTTTGAAAATAAACTCATAATCTACCACAAAATCATCAAATAATCTCAAATCAGAAACACATATCAATCCCAATAAACCATGTCCAACATATCTAAAAAAATATAAACACAACAATAAATAATTTGTTCTAGATTTCACAAATTTAATAATAAATAATGCAAATATGTTAAAAATATATATTTTTAATTGTTTTTTAGCTTTTTTTAAAAACTATAAAAAACTATAATAAAAAATCATGCTATGACAATATTCATCAATAGACATGCCCACATGAACAATTGGAAGTAGAAATATCTAATGGTCTGATTTTAGGTCGAGATTTTTTTAGACAAAGTAAAATGGGAAGACAAAAGTTTGGCAGTGAGAATAGCTCAAAATATTGACAGAAGAGCAATATTTTTTTTTTTGATTAACGTGGGTGTCCGGGCCAGCTTACGCGCACCACGACTAATCCCACGGGCCCTGAAGTTAACGACCATGTAAGCCTCTAGTGCCCATCATATGAGCAACCAAGGATTCGAACCTGAGACCACAGAGGGAGCAAACCCCTTGATCCCAAGCTCTTACCACTTGGCCACCACCTAGATGGTTACAAAAGAGCAATATTAATGCAAGGCTTTGTGAGCAGAGATGCGCCTGCTTAAACAACTCCCATTCTGAAGGCAACATTTTGCAGCAAGTCACGTTAAACACTTTGGACAAAAGGAGAAACATCAAAGAATTTCATCAGCGTTCATGACATTTTTCTTGATTGTGATCATTATTGTTAAAATTTCGAGTTACCTCGTAAAATCAAAAACAATAAAGAATTTCATTAGTATTCATGACATCTTTTTTAATTGTGATTATTATTATTAAAATCACGAGTTGACTCATAAAATCATATAATTTTACAAGTCAACATGTATATAGTATGTAAAATTAGATTAAAAACTTGAAAATCAACAACTCGATTAACTCGGATCGAATTTACAAGTTTGATAAAAGATGCAAAATTTCCCTTCGGAGTCCCAAGTCCACAGTTGACAATCCCCACTTCTTAACCGCTTTGCTTTTTACCCAAATCTCACATTCTTAACTCTATCAGGCTAGTCCCAGTAGCACAACAACTTCCACTCTCTCTCTATCTCTCTCTCTCTCTTAAAACACTCATCAGGTAAGGTTTAATAAGTGTGATCAGATCTCTATAAAAAAGAATGGATTGACAAATTAGATGACATACACACAAATTCAAGAGAAAGGATTAATGATTACAGCAGGGAGAGGCTTGAAGATGAATTATAGGTTGGGGATATAAAGAGAAGCTGAAAGAGAAACAAGCATGATACGATGAACATCACTCAAAAACAGAAAATAACAATAGAATAGTTAGGTGTCTTTTAATTTGCTCTGATTTTTTGACCCCCTATTTTTCTCTGTTTTTGTCTCCACTTTTGTGCTGCCTCCTCTCTTCTTTTTTGTGTCTTGTAGGGTCTCTTCTTCTCTCACATTACCCTCACTAATCCTTTATTTTTCTTTTATATTCTGGTCTTTACCCCTTAATAAAATGAAGAAAGTTTCCTTTTCTGTTTTGTATTCCTTCCTATCTGGATATTATGGGCTAGATTTGAGATAGAAAATGTACGAATTCAAAAATCTCTATTTCTAGAGAAATTGTAGAAAATCGAATCTTCATTTTAGCAATGCTAATCTTGCAATTTTTAGATCTCTGAGACTTGAAATATGGGTCATAACTAGAGACAACATTTGGAATGCAGGAATTTAGGGTTTGATTCAATCCTTGTTTTTCGACTTGTTCTTTGGGCTTCAAAACAGCAAACTGAGTTCTATGCCTTTCATAATGATGTTTGGGCCCTGCTCCTATATTTTTTTATGATGGTTTTCATTACTTTTTTATTTTCATCGATGCATATATAAAATATATATTTTATTATCCACTTGTTGCAATATTTGATGTGTTTTTTATATTTCAATGTTTTTAAGTACTTGTTAAGCGTCATTTTTCCCGCAAAATTAAATCTATCCAAAATGATTGGGGTGGTGAATCTCATATGTTGAAAAATTTCTTTCAAACTATTGGTATTCATCACCGGATAATTTGTCCTCATACACATGAGCAAAATAACAGTGTTGAACGTCACTATCGTCATATTGTTAAAACTGGTCTTACACTTTTAGGCTAATATAGTGTTCCATTATGATTTTAGAATTATACGTTTGAATCTTTCGTATATGTCATCAATCGCATGGCTACTCTCATCCTCCAAAATCAGTCTCCCTTTAAATGTCTGTTTAATTTTACTTCTAATTATGATTTTCTACATAGTTTTAGGTGTCCTTATTTTCCATTTTGCATCTTTATCATGCCCATAAGTTGGATTTTTATTCATCTACTTATTTGTTCTTAGGTTATAGTCCCTTGTATCGTGGTTATTGTTGTCTCAATTTCACCTCTCAATATATATATGTCTCCTGTCATGCTTGTTTTATGAAAATGTGCTCTTTGCAAATTTTGAATAGCTAGCACAAAACCCAACCACTCCCTCATAGCCCACTCACTTGCCCACCTTGATCACCTCCCACACTTTTCTCTCGGCTAACCCGTTAAACGCCTCACCCAATTTCTCTGCCACACCTCCAGCTCCACCCAAATAGCCCCATCATCCCCTACCCTTGTCTGCCACCATACCATCGCCACCCAGCCCTACCCTGCCCCTATGTCACCATCTGCATGTATCTTTAATGATTATTATATAGGAATAGGTTCACCTCCTTTAAAGTTGCATATTTCTAGGTCTATCACTGTAGCCACCTCTGATTTTGCCACCAATTCTTCTGTATTTGCTGCTGTCAGCTTTAACCCTTCTTCTGATTCTTCTATAGGTCTGTAATTTTTTGTTGATCTCTCATCTTATCCTCTTTAGCAACTCCCCAATTCAAATCCTTCTGCCCCTCGGTTTGGTGCTCATCAGCATTCGATGGTTCTTGATCTTTTGTTATCAAAGATTGCTCTTCTCATAACGTATGCAACAGCCTTTGTTGCACCCAACCGTCGGGTAATGTCTTCTTCTGCTTGTGATCCTTTTAAATTCTTTAATTCTGATAGGTATAAGGCATGATATGGTGCTATGTACGATGAAATTCAGGCTTTACGCTCTAATAACACCTAGTCCTTGGTTCCTTTTCATCATATGATGAATGTTATTGGTTGTTGATGGATATACAGGATAAAACACTGTGTGTATGACAATGTTGAGCAGTATAAGGCATATTTGGTGGCTAGAGACTTTACTTAATAAGAAGGCATTGATTATTTTGAAACCTTCAGTTTAATTGTTAAGCATGCACCAGTCAAATTACTATTCTTTATTACGGTCTCGTGTAATTGGAAGATTCATTAGCTTGATATTCATAATGGCTTTCTTAGTGGTGTTCTTGCTGAAGAGGTCTATATGAGACAACCTCGAGGTTTTGTTGACTCTGCTCTTCATGTGTGCCGGTTGCATAAGTCTTTATATGGTTTAAAATAAGCTCCACGAGTATGGTACACTTGTTTGATTGATTTTCTACCTTCTATTGGCTTTGATGCTTCCAAGGTTGACACCTTCTTATTTGTCTTGTCTATTGGTGTTGATATCTTCTATCTTCTGGTCTATGTTGATAGCATTCTGCTTATGGGTAACAACTCTACTATGCTTCACCGCCTAATACAGTTATTGAGTTCAGAGTCCAAGCTTCGTGACTTAGGCGCCATTCACTATTTTTTAGGCATTGAGGTTCAACCCACTACTATGGGTTTGATGTTATGCTAGTATAAGTATATTTTGAACATTCTTACTCAAGCGGGTATGACCTATTGTAAACCGGTTGATACTCCTATCTCTACTTCTAAAGTCACCATACTGCCAGATCCCTTGTGTTCTGACCCTATATGGTTTCGTTAAAATATAGGTGCTCTTCAATATCTTACATTTAAGAGACTAGATATCTGCTTTACTGTTCAAAGAGTCTGTTAGTTTATACATGCTCCTACAAATTCTCATTGGGGGTGTCATTAACGCCTTTTGCATTATCTACGAGGCATGACCACCTATGGCTTACATATTACTCATAATTCCTCCTATGCTCACCATGGATTTACAAATATGGATTGGGCAGGTAGTACTAATGATCACAAGTTTACGGGTGGTTATCTTGTCTTCTTTGGTTAGACTCTAATTTTATAGAAATCTAGTAAGCAACGCACAATTGCTTGCTCCTTCACCAGGGCTGAGTATAAAGCTTTGGTTGATGGCACTGCCGAGGTTATCTAGCTTTAATATCTATTGAGAGATCTGCAGATTCTTTATAGCTTTGCTCCTACTATTTGGTGTGATAATTTAAGCGCTACTTACTTATCTACAAATCCTATCTTCCATGCTCATACTAAATATGTTGAGGTTGGCTATTATTTTGTATGAGACAGGGTTGAGAAGAAAGAGATTCAAATTCATTTTATCCCCTCTCATGATCAACTTGCAGACGTTTTTACTAAGCCACTCCATACTACTCCGTTTACTGCTTTTTAGTTTAAGCTTTAGATTGATCTTCCATCCTCAGCTTGAGGGGGCATATTAATGTATCTATCTATGAAATATTATAAGCATACTATAAAGAAAATATTGTAGTTATTGCTATCCATTTTGGGTTCCCATAAAAAAATAAGAAAATACAAAAAAATATATCAAAACAATATTTGGAAGAAATCCAAAAAATAATAGGAGTGAGAAAAGGATGCTAGAATGCTGAAAAAAGGCAAAAAATTGGTTGAGGAGGTTCAAAAGTGCAAAATGTTGAAATTTGACAATATATTATTGACTGATAAGAGCCTTGTTGATAAAGAAAATTCAATTTTTTTTAAAAATATATTCAAAATTAGATGTCTATATACTCAATTAAATTTTATCTAAGGTTTAATTGAATTTATGGAGGGTTGGATTATAAAAAAAATTGATTTTAAATTTACTTTAGGCTTTTATTGGAAGAAATTAAAGTTTTAGGGTCCAATTATAATTTTGAAGAGTTGATTTGGTCAAATCAGTGGTTAATTGCATAATTATTAAAATTTGATGGCAAATTAAGGACTTAATTGAAACAATCTAAAACCAAGGACCAAACTAAAAAAGGTGCTAAAATCAAAGGATCTAATTATAATTTTTCCGGGGGGCTTGATTACAAAATTATAAAAATATCCATGGACCAAATCAGAAATATCCATTTGAAATTTTAAAAAGGCATCAAAACTATTCATTGCCATCTTCTCTGGCAATGAGGACAGGGGAAGATAGGGGAGCTGCAATCAAGGGGAGGTATGCCTCGCGCTGATATTCCTCATTACCATGATGCACATTAGCTGTTACCATGTTCTTGCCATAACGCATGCATTCTCTGGCTATAATAGCTAGAGGAAGGACCAAACAAGGAGGAGGAAGAAAATAGAGGGGGGGGGAATCTTTTGAAAAGAATGAAAAAAACAAAGAGACGGGGAGAGAAAATTACAGAGGAAGAAGGAAGGAAAAATGAAAGCCACCATTGTTCTTCCTCTCCACCACTGCCACAACGCTGCTACTGAGAAGATTGTATCGAAAAAAAACTTAGCAAACAAAAAGACTAAGAAGGGAACATCGATCAACATAAAAAAGGAGGCCCACGCTTTTACATAGAGAGGAGAAGACCCACCATCGCCCCCCACAACAACTCCACAGTCTCCACTGGTCAACAACCTCCACCGCACTGTTTAAAAGCCACCAGTACCTCTACCCCCACCAGAGACCAAAAGGAGAGGAACCAAACAGAAGCAGATAAAGAAGGAAAAAAAATAGAGGTTGGTACCTCTACACGGGGAAGAAGAATAAAAACTGTAGCAAACATTGCCCGCCACCAACATAATCATCGTGAACCATCGCCGGCTTCCTCTCCACCGTCACTAGCATCATTATGAGCGTCAATAGGTCAACCTTTCTCTCTTCCCCATTCTCTTTCTTCTTCTTCTTCATTGTACCGTCTCCACTGTTCACTAGGCCGGACAAGGTGGCCTAACCCAAAATGAGTGGGCCGGGTTTGGCCCATAAAAAATTAATTTTTTTTGAAAGTTTGTGATTTTTCTGTGTATTTTTCTATTGAATTTTTCTTAACATGAGTTTGTATTTTTATACCATAAAAATATAAATTTGGTATTAAAATACTTGGTTTTCATAAAAAAAATATATATATATTTTTGTTTCATGCATACGACCAAGTCTCTCAAAGGAAAAATCATATCATGTTTTCATACATCAAAAATTTTTTAAAAATATTTTAGCATGCATTTTGATTTTAATAACCAGTTTATTAAAGTCACGAGAACTTGACCAATATTTCAAAAAATCCAAAAAAATATTTTGTGTTGTTTTAGAATTAGGAATTACGAATTTATATGTAAAACGTATTCCCGATATTAAAAAGGTAGTTCTTTTGTTGATGTTAGAATGACTAGGTGTTACCCGATAAGAATATCATTATCAAGAAGGACTTTTCTTAAACCGTAGATAGACCAACAAGTAAAAATACGATGAAGCCTTAGCATATATCAGACAATAAAACAATGCAGCTTACTGATTAGTACTTAAAAGTGCATTTTTATCAAGGTTTTATATCATCATTTTGCA
The DNA here is from genome assembly GCF_000495115.2 of Populus euphratica. Lineage (NCBI taxonomy): Eukaryota > Viridiplantae > Streptophyta > Magnoliopsida > Malpighiales > Salicaceae > Populus > Populus euphratica. Next base: position 1,729,846 of record NW_011499880.1, read on the forward strand.
CTTCAAGTATCAATAACTCCTTAACTAAAACATGTTTTATAATAATATATCTAATAATATAAGATACCTTTAATTTATGGTAAATGTTCATTTTAAATGCAGGCCTATCACATAAATGAAAATATTGACTGATGACTTTAAGAACTTAAATTGCAAGGATAAAGAGATGGCCAAACTTAGAAAAGAGATGTCGGTGCAATCCAAACCGGAACACTGTTCGGTAATTGGGTCATATCTGGAGCTACAGATCTCAGATTTAGGTCCAATTTATATGGATGGAAAGGTAAGACATAGGCCTACAACTTTCATATGGAGCCCAAGATCTAAAAAGGCCATTTGCAAGTCCAAATTGTAGCAACAACAAAGAAGCCCGAATCTGTCTTCCAGCCCGAGCACTGTTCGGTATTTTGGCCATATCTAGAGTTCTAGAAGTCCAAATGAGCTGAATGTTTTACACAAGAAAGCTGAGACAATTGCCTACAACTTTCATGTTTACAACTGGCTCCAATTTTGACGTTATCAATGACGTTTTGGGCAGACAAGAGAAGATAAGGATTGTCACCAAGTCAAAAGTTGGTCACCCACTTATCAATTAGTCATCAAATCAATAGTTTCCAATTTTGGCCTATAAAAGGAGGCATTTGCCATGCATTTAGGCATCTTGGTGTTCAGATCAAGATCATGCTCTTCCTTTCTCTCTTTGTATTTTTTATGCTTTGTTTTCATTAATATTAAGTTTATGCCTTTCATTTCCTTTCCTTTACTTAGTTAACTTTTATGTTCTTATTTTGTTTATCTATTTTGCTTTCTTTCATTATGTCTAGCTAAGTTAATTATGTCAAGGTGAAAAGGTTACACTAATGGTGTAAGAATAAGTATAATGTAAACTTAATATGGACTTTAATGTTTGATACTAACATGTTTTATATTTGCTATCTTGTTCACTCTTTAATACTTTGCTTGTTAAATAACTAATCTTGATTTATGTTGTATAACACTTGGTACAACAAATGCTTGGCACTTTCATAGCCCATAATGTATGGTATAACCGACACCTGAGCTATGAAAGGAACTTGATTTGTTGTTAACATAAGTTATAATCATGAATGCTTGACGAGATTTACAAGTATTAGCATTAATTGAATAAGATGACTAATGTAATCATGTTAACAATATATAATCTGATTGGAACCTCCTTTGGGGGTGCTAATACCTTCTCTTTATGCAACAAGTCTCCGTATTTGATCTTTGAGATTAGTTAGAGTTCCTAGTGACTAAAATACTAGGTAGCGACTCTCATTCTATTTTTCCACTGAAAAAGACAAGAATTCCTTATCTTTCCATATTTGTCAGAAGATAAGATAAAACAAGAGGGTAAATGTTTTCGTTGCGATGTTATATACGCGCGATAGTAGTCATACTCTAATGTTGTAATCTCACCACTACTATTGTATATTGTCCTATATATAGAAAAAAATCGGCTAACCAATAAATAAAACCTCTAAATTATTCTCAACTGATATCAAGTTGAAAGAATTAGAGAGATAGTAATGCATGAATAATGAGATAAGCTCACAATAGCAATAGCAGCAGCCATACATTTGTATTTATGTACTTCAAGTTGTGTAAAATAATAATAGTGTAATGCACTACACACAAAAACAACACTACATAAATATACATATACAAAGTAATTTTCATAGAACATATGCTTTCTAAATACTTTTTTAATAATAAAGTAAAATTTGATTGATAAGGCAAACATAAATCTTTAATTGACTATTTATTTTTCCAATAAAAGTTATGTCATTTTTTTTTAAGTTTAGGTTTTAGACAAACTAGTTAAATCTTTTTTTCTTATGAATTAATTAATGTCGAAAATGGCATAAAAAATAACAGCAGAAACCATTTAAGATGATGGCTTATGCTGGAAAAGGCAGCCGTCTAGAATTACTGGCATGTGACTAGCCCATCATAAACCAAGCTATCTTCGATGCCATTTTACTTCCTTGGACTATGGCTAAATTCCGCAGATTTCAAGCGCTTGCTGAATGTTGGAAAAACACCTCGAAAAGGTGTCAAGAATCACACCAAATATTCATGTAGAATATTAATATAAGGAGAAATTCAAGGGAGACAAACAAGAGCATCAATTATTACATGGTTCGACCAAGTTGCCTTCTTCACGGACAAAGATGGACAAGATTTATTGATTATACTCGACCATGTCGACAATGACTTGAACAAGGCTAACACAAAGAGCTTAATTTTCTCTCCAAATTTGCACTAATGTATATGGTGGCCAATTCCTACAAAAGAATTCATCTCATTCTACTTATACCATAGATAACTTAACCAAATAATAAGGGGTTTTTCAATCCTAGTCATTTCTATTGTCAGGTAATCACTATAAGAGAGCTATTAAGGTATGATTAGATATACCAAAAGAACTATACAATAAGACATATCACAACACTAAAGTTGAAGATATAAATAAGTTCATTTTGCTGTCTCCAAGGTCTCGGTCCAAAAATATTCTTCAACCAGTTGGTGGCATATAGAGTGTCGCAGCGTCACGGTTACATATACTCGAGGGTAGACGATTTGCCGCGACACCGCACGTGTGAGATACAGAACCAGATTCGAAGATCCACTCTACTTCCCTTGCAGAAGGGGAGATAGCAGGAAGCTCCATGGCTTTCCGGATTATCATTACCTTCATTTCATTTGATTCTTTTACTTCTGTTACTAAAGAGAAAGGGCCGATAATTGCTACTTCAAGATTTCTCAAAACTCGATCCATCAATCTTCTATTTGAAGAAAACTAAAGCTGGCGGTGCCCAGGTTTATTCCAGCCGAGTTTTGATTGAGTTTGTCCATAGCTTAATTTCCGCACAGTCACGCAGTATAAACAAAATGATGATCCACAAATTTGGCCTCGTTTGACTCTCTTATGAAAAATTAACAAGAAGATGTCCTCCCTGATCGGCAGCACATCATTGAACACCAGTTCATTAATTTCTTGCCTTCCACGCTGTTGATCGAGAATTGAGGTGGTTAACGAGGCAAACAATTTTGTTCAGAAACCATCGAGAATTAAGGAAAAGAACAAAGTTGGGCAAGGTTATCGTTTTGTTGTCTTAGAAGATCTAAAGGAAAATATAAATAAGGATCAGAAAGAATCCCTTGTTTAGTAACTAGAAACTAATGCAAGAGTAGAAGCGATACAATAAGGAATCTAATCAATCCATTCCATATTCTAACTACCACGAGCCAAACGAGCAACTTTATTATTAAAACAATCTTTGTATAATATATACTCTGCGACCGTATATAATGAAAGTTGCAGCATAAAATACATAACCAATGATGCCCCCACAAGACGAGTTCTCTAAAAGAAATGCTTCAAAATATGTATATCCAGAGATGATAAAGTTCAAGCGGCTAGGTATATGTAGGACACCATATAGAATAAGTACATCAATGGTGTGATGCGAAATCAAGACATCTAGTTTCCAGCTCCAGGACTGGGGACGGACTGCAAAATTCGATCGATTTTGGAAAGTTGGGACGTGATGAACCTTTTACCGATGACTATTGATTGCGCATCACGAACAGGGGAAAAAGATGGTGTAAACTTGTCTTCCAAAGTAGGATTGTCTTTCTTCTCCAGGCTCAGTAACTTTCTGGCTTCAAAAGACGGTACATGAAAGATCAAAATGAGTATGAAGATGAATGCCATTGTGCTTAGACGAGCCATTATGAAAAACTTGCTACACAAAGAATTAAATCTGGGTTATATATGTAGCAGAGGAGATATGTGACACATGTTGGATGGTAGCTATTTATAAGCATGTGTATAAGGTGAGAGAGGCGAAAGTTTCAAGCTATCAGTGGCTAAGTCAATAACTGTGGAGTTGACAAAAGAATATCTTAAGTTCGTTGATTTCGCTACACGAAATTTGCAGGCCTGTCTAAAAAATGCCTCGAGGAATTGAGTTAATTTGGAACATTTGAAGAAAGTTGCCGGCCGACCAGTACTCCTGTAGGAGTCCTGATTGCTGAGGGTCCAAGAATCTTACTCATGACCGTCACACTTTCATTTCTCCATTCTACACATCAATTTAGTCCTTGTGACCAAATCACGTAGATAGATCATAATTTCTATCTTGATTAATTTATTTTGATTGACTTTTAAAGAATCTCAACTCAGAAGTTTTTAAATTGTTAAGTGAGTTTTTAAGAATTGTTTTATGTTCATTATGAGACTGAATTATCTTAAAACTATTATTATCTAAATAATATTTTTTAACACTTTTTAAAGAAAAATATTATCTTCTACTGGAATCACAATGCACTGTAGTTTTCTAGATTGGAGGAACATCATTAAAATTAAATTGAAATGGGAGAGAATGAAATAAAAAATAATGTCTCTAGAAGTTCTTTGATGTCACTTACTACATATGAAATATAATAATCTCAATCTAAAAGATTCTAACTATCCTTTTTGAATGAAGTGAATGCGGTCAATCGAATTCTTTTTGAACTAGAAAACACGAACGGTCAGGTTTATCTAAAGAGATTGTTCATATTATCATGGGATTAGCTTAGAATCTGAGACGCGACATTAGAAAGTGGACAAAAGAGAATTAGATAGAAAAATAGAGTCAATAAAAATTAAAATAATTAAAATATGCTTAAGAGATAAAATCGGATTAGATAAAAATGTTCTTAATTCACTTGTGCGGGGGACCTACGTTTACAGATTAAAAATAGTATATATACGCGTGAATGTAATAAACATATGGTTTTAGGAAAGATATCTAGCTCCTTTGTGAATATTCTTAGCTCTATGAATATAGTTATGATAAATAGAAGTTTTTTTTTATAAATTTATTGCATCCATTCTCGAAAATAAAAATTAATATTTATAAATCAAATGATTCGGTTATTTTATTTTATTTTTTTCTTTTCTTTTCTATCTTTCATGTACTTTTTCTTTTTTTGCCCGTGCTCTGTTTTCATCTTATTACTATTAATATATATATATTTATCTTATTGGTTAGAGAAAATAAATTGGATTGATAAAACTAAAAAATTAACTAATTATCCAGTATATAAGTCTTATTCTCAAACTACTTTGATATTTTAGAACATCATCATTGGTGTTGTTTGTGGGAATCTAAATAAAAAAACCATTAGTTTATTCCTAAAACTTGTTTTTATATACTTATCTTATTAGTTAGAGAAAATAAATTGGATTGCTAGAACTAAAAGATTAACTGATTATCTAACACATAAGTCTTGTTCTCAAGCTACTTGGATATTTTACAACCTCATCATTGGTGTTGTTTGTGAGAATCTAAATAAAAAAACCATTAGTTTATTCCTAAAACTTGTTTTTATATACTTATTTTATTGGTTAGAGAAAAAGAATTGGATTGCTAGAACTAAAAGATTAACTGATTATCCAACATATAAGCCTTGTTCTCAAGCTACTTGGATATTTTAGAACCTCATCATTGGTGTTGTTTGTGGGAATCTAAATAAAGAAAACATTAATTTATTCCTAATACTTGTTTTTATATACTTATGTTATTGGTTATAGAAAATAAATTGGATTGCTAGAACTAAAAAATTAATTGAATATCTAACACATAAACCTTGTTCTCAAGCTACTTGGATATTTTAGAACCTTATCATTGGTATTGTTTGTGGGAATCTAAATAAAAAAACCATTAGTTTATTCCTAAAACTTGTTTTTGATTCCAAGCCATTTTAGCACCAACAAAGACATACCTAAACTAGGACGCATAAGGAATCTATCTATTATCATGGAGACTTCTGCCCAACTAGACCTTTAACAAATCACCAGTTAAATGCAAGTCCTCTCTTTGGGCGCTGTGTTTGGATTGTAACCTTGTTCACCCTTTCTACCAACAGTCATTTGTTGCAGAGTTAATTGGTCTTTAGCAAAAATTGACCTTTGTATGGTGTTGTTAGGCTTGATATGGTAGAAGATTAGGTTGAGTTCTATCTAGCATTGATCGTGTGTGGAGTTAATCTTCAACACCATGTATTATCAATCTAACAGGCGCTTGTCGCTGTTGATTATAGACTAAATAATTGGTCCTTTCTATTTCTAAAACCTATTATCTTGGTTTGGTATATGGTCTTATATCATCCTTATATATGTTTTTAGACATTACATTCTTTTGAACAAGGTATTGGTTAGTTGACCTTGTCATTATTTTTTTCCTAAGTCTAAGAGATATTGGTCATCGACAGTGTCATGATAAAAAAAAAACATGTTTATTTATAAGTGTTAATTTTTATTTGGTGTAATTTGTTTTTTACAAAAAAATTGGTAAAGTTTCCCCTGTAATGAAACCATACAAAGTTATTGATATCTTCATTCCTGACACAATTTATATCATAATTATGGTCTAATCATCTTAAACCTCTTTCCCAATCAATATATTACAAAAATAATAGACATGTATTGTCCGATAATAAAGATGCAATCAATAAAAACAAAATACATAAATAATACTAAGGTGTACATAACTTGCAAAATTAATTGATTATAAGAAAAACAATAAAAAAACATAGATTATGAATGTAACGCTACCACTATTTTATCCTAGACAATTTCTTAGTTAAATATAAAAATTTAGGGTAAATTCTACTCTTTTTTTTTCATTCTAACATTTCTAATCCAATGAACAACTATGATAAAATGCAAATACTTAATACAACACAAAGTTATTTTTAAGTATGACATTCATATTAATTACATATAACAATTTTGTTCTACGAATATAAAGGTTCATTCAACCTCTTTTATATCATTCATACATCTCAAAATACATGTTGATCAATTTAAATACATAAAAAGTGTTATATATTCAAGCATGATTTATTCTACTGATGCGAGGGTCCTGAAAATAAAATTAACATTTTATCAACATAATTATCAATAAATGCAATGTATCATTTCACGATATCCTTATAAAAATATTTCTCATATAGACTTTATTATGAATCATTAATATCTTACACCTTTATATTCATCCAATTAATTCCAATCTTAGTTGTTTTACAGGGGTATTACTCCCTCATTAGAGACACTAATCCATTGGCTCAAATATCAGGCACTAGTTCATCTGTCCAATTATCGACACTAGTTCATTTGTCCAATTATGGGGCATTAGTTCAATTGCCTAATTACCATACATTAGTTCATCTGTTCAAATGTGTTCACCTGTCCAATTACCGGGTATTATTTCACCAACCCAATTATCGGGTATTAGTTCATCTGCTCAAATGTGCTCACCCGCCCAATTAACGAGCATTAGTTCATCCGCTCAAATGTGTTCACCCGCCCAATAACCGGGTGACACGACTAAAAGATTGATGTCTTCTTCCAAGTGCAGGAGTGTCGAAGTAATAAATAACCCGGCAAGACCGGGGTCGAACCACAGGGAGGTTATTTGTTTAAATTATAAATAACAATAATACAACAACAATAACAATAACAATAACAACAACAACAA